>NC_069501.1:539381229-539548729 GCF_027579735.1 Bombina bombina | reverse complement strand
CCAGTTAGTTTAACTTCAGTAGTAGGGAAATCAATGGAAAGCCTCTTAAAAGAAAGAATTATGACTTACATAAAGACAAACAATTTAGAGGACCAAAATCAGCATGGTTTTACTTCAGGGGAGATCATGTCAGACTAATCTAATTGACTTCTTTGATTATGTAACAAAAGTATTAGACAAGGGAGGAGCAGTTGATGTAGCATATCTAGATTTCAGCAAAGCATTTGACACCGTCCCACACAATAAACTTATTCACAAACTATATCTCCTTGGTCTAGATTCAAAAATTGTGAACTGGGTGGAATGCTGGCTTAAGGACAGAAAACAAAGTGTCTTAGTAAATGGAGTTCATTCAGCAGAGGGGGCTGTTACTAGTGGTGTTCCTCAGGGGTCAGTTCTGTGGCCTGTTTTGTTTAACATATTTATCTGCGATATCAGCAAGGGCTACAGGGGAAAGTATGTCTCTTTGCAGATGATACAAAAATTTGCAACAGAGTGGATGTTCCAGGGGGGGGTAGACAAAATGAGAAGTGATATACAACAATTGGAGGATTGGACAAACGACTGGGATCTAAAGTTTAACACAGCGTGTACACAGAAGTGTAAAATAGTGCATTTAGGGAAGAAAAATCCAAATGTTAATTACAGACTCAATGACACTTTACTGACTGTTACAGACAAGGAACAGGACTTGGGAATTATTATTTCAGATGATTTAAAACTTAGTAAACAATGTAGTAATGCAGCGAGTAAGGCTAGCAGAATGCTTGGATGTATTGGTAGGAGGTATTTGCAGCAGAAATAGTAAGGTTCTTATGCCACTTTATAGATCATTAGTTAGGCCTCATCTTGAGTATTGTGTGCAGTTCTGGAGACCATATCTTCAGAAGGATATTAACAAACTTGAATCTGTGCAAAGGAGGGCTACCAAAATGGTACATGGTCTAAAAAATAAAACTTACCAGGATAGGCTCAATGACCTAAATATGTATAGCTTAGAGGAGAGAAGGGAAAGAGGTGATATGATAGCAACTTTCAAGTACATTAAAGGGTTTAGTAAAACTGAGGCTGTGGGTATACATAAAATGGAAAATTCAAGAACAAGGGGTCATGAGCTCAAGCTAAAGGGTAGTAGATTCAGGAGTAATTTGAGGAAGCACTTCTTTACAGAAAGAGTGATTGATTTAAGGAATAAACTTCCTCAAGAGGTAGTAGCAACAAACATTGTGGGGGACTTTAAAAATGCATGGGACAAGCATAGGGCTATCCTACGAACTAGATAAGTTTATACTGTTAGGTAAGGTCGGGCAGACTTGCTGGGCCTATGGATCTTATCTGCCGTCAATATCTATGTTTCTATGTTTCTATGTTAACTTTTTTTTAGCAACAGCAGATTTTGTATTTTTTGTCGGTAACATGTTGCTTAAGCATGAGGAACATAATTGAGCAGGGGGAATCACATGTGCCTCTTTACAGAATAAACATTTGTTCAACTGAAAAGATATACTAGCACCCTTTGCCAAACTGTCCTGCATATTGGAGTAATGGAAAAATTCCCACAAAAAATAACACAATATATATTTCTATAAAAAAATGATATTGCAAAAAAGAAATGCGGTGCAAGTCAAACCAGATCACATAATATACTTAGAGTGCAAAAAAAAAAGAAAGAAAAATTATTTTGATCCTAAGTCTAGGGAGGTTAAATCTGGAGACAGTATATAAAAAACGGAACTAAATCCCCCCTAATAATGTACCTCTATAACCCAAGCTCGTGCTGGGGCACTCACCACCTCCTAACTAGCCGGCAATCTGAAAGCCAAGCAGCGCACGGCTCTCCACACTTCTGCGTATCGGGAGAAGAGATCCGCACAACCGTTCACGTGAGAGAGGAATGCAGAACTCACGTGAGAGAGGAATGTGCAAAAACTCACAGCACTTCTCTGATAAGAAGGGAATAGACACGCAAGTATAGCCTGTAAAATAAAATATAAGAAATGGGAATTATGTGAAATGGGAATTATGTGATATTCTACTCACACATCAAGTCCCCTAAACGTTAACCCTGACAGCCTCAGTCCCTAGACAGCAGTGCCCCCAAAAATAAAACTGCCCTTTACAATTCCCAGCTATAAAAGGAATTCCTAAATAAGTCACCAGGCTCCATTAGGAAATAAGAAGGCTCTTTTAACCCTCAAGGTGCCTTAGGCTTTCCAACCTGTGAAGGGAAAAAGCATTTACCTTGGAGCTCTGCTGTGGGGCAGGCACAGTCATCCAGGTCTGACAGATCCATCCAGACTTTTGACAGGGACCTGCAGTAAAAGGAAAGCAGAGTAACTAACCCTGGTTACATGGTTGGGGGTTAACATAGATTGTTTGAGAGAGAACAGAGTGAACAGAGAAACCCCCCTGCGACCTCCAATAGCTAACAGCTACCAAGACTCTTACTCAAGAGGATTACATGGACACAGCTTTACTCTAGTCCTACTTGAAGGGAAGCTACCCTTTTAATTATTATTATTATCGGTTATTTGTAGAGCGCCAACAGATTCCGCAGCGCTATAAAGGACTTAGTTAATTTTTTCTTCAGAGCACTTTCTTCGCTCCTCCGAGTTACGAGGGCAAAGAATGACTGGGGAGTATGGGAAGTGGGAGGGATACTTAAGCTTTGCTGGGGTGTTCTTTGCCTCCTCCTGGTGTCCAGGAGTTGAATTCCCACTAGTAATTGAATGGACGTACCATGTTTTTTTTTATTATTCCAATCTGCAATCTCAGTTACTTGCTCTTCTAAAACTATTGTACTTATATACATTCTGTAATGGCTTCAAAGAGAACACTGAGTCCAGTTAAACTTACCAAAGGTTTACTAACATTCAAAGTTCTAGAACCAACAGCTTTGGATTCACCAATGCCACAAGACTATGATTTACCATCAATCTGTCTCAGAAAATGCCTCGCCTACTGTACAGGAAAGTGAATCAATCACAAAGGCAGATCTTAGCAATTTGCCCACCAAGGCAGACTTTGCATCTTTTCTCACACATGTGGGTAAACTCATCAAAAAGACAACCTTGCAGAGGTGAAGAGGGATCGCTCTGATCTAGGTGAAAGAGTGGTTCATATGGAAGAAAATATGGATCAAATAAAAGTAAACAGATTAAAAAAATTGTGTCCTACAACAATTGAAATTACAAGTAGAAAAACTTAGACAATCATGGGACGAGACATATTGCCATAATTCGATGTGTCCCAGAGAGGATCCTACCAAGTCAACTCCCTCAGTAACTACAACAACTGCTCCAGTCTCTTCTGTACACTGAGGAGCTGCCCGACCTATCCATAGAAATTGCACACAGGGCTCTTTGCCCAAAGCCTCCAGATGACAAACCTCCAAGGAACATTATTTTAAAGTTCCAAATTTTAAAGAAAAAGAGAAAGTCATGGCGACTGCCTCAAAGCTTTGTTAGATCACTCATGAAGGTGATAATCTACAAATCTTTGCAGACTTTAGTTACATTACTTTGAACACATGCAGAGAAGCTAAGTACTTAACTACACACTTACAAGATCTTAAAATCATATACAGCTGGGGATTTACATTTTGTTTGGATTCCTTTTGTAAGCAGCTCAATATTTCTCTACCAACACTACCCTTTCTCCTCCAAGAGACCAGCAGCAACAATCAGCTCCAAAACCTCAGATTGGACAAAAGGTCAGATTGCACTAAAGCAACACCAAGTCCTCCAGATATGGACACTGGGCTTGATCATTTTCAGCTCTGCTTGACTGTGATTCTAGGTATGTTTATTAGGCCCTTGTGTCATTTGTCTGAAGACATGAGTATGTTACCTTTATTTACTACATTTCTTTGTATTTGACAACCTTATTTCTCATTTTCACTTTTACCCCTTAGCCAGAGCAGTTTTGTGGTAGCAGTATGAAAGATAAGACTACCACCCATTTGTCTGTTAACTATGTGTTAGTTGGAATCCACCAGACCTTGTGATTTTTCTCTGTTAATCACTATGTTCCCCTCACATTGCACTATATCGCATTATTGCATTGTTATTGTTTGTATATGTTGTTTTCTTTTTTTATTGTTATAAACATCAGGCCTATACCCTTAAGGGTTTATTTCCCTATTATTAGATGTCCTTAACGTCTTAGATTCTACTGTAAGTATTAGGGATAATCATCTTTTGTGTATTTGATACCTCTAATATGTTTCCCTTCATACAACAGGATGCTATGCTTTATACACTCAGTATCTCTTTTGAGATTCAGCTAATGCACCTCTACTTTCCACATAAGACATGGCCACTCACAAATTTAAATATATTACTCAAAACCAAAAAGGTCTTAATTCACCCACGAAAATATCCATTGCCCTTAATTGGTTCCATAAGCAAAAGAGTGATATCATTTTCATTCAAGAAACGAAGGCCTAGATTTGGAGTTTTGCGGTAGCCATCAAAACCAGCGTTAGAGGCTCCTAACGCTGGTTTTTACCGCCCGCTGGTATTTGGAGTCAGCCAGGAAAGGGTCTAACGCTCACTTTGCAGCCGCGACTTTTCCATACCGCAGATCCCCCTACGCCATTTGCGCATCCTATCTTTTCAATGGGATCTTTCTAACGCCGGTATTTAGAGTCTTGGCTGAAGTGAGCGTTAGAAATCTAACGACAAAACTCCAGCCGCAGAAAAAAGTCAGGAGTTAAGAGCTTTCTGGGCTAACGCTGGTTCATAAAGCTCTTAACTCCTGTGCTTTAAAGTACACTAACACCCATAAACTACCTATGTACCCCTAAACCGAGGTCCCCCCCCACATCGCCGCCACTCAATTAATTTTTTTTAACCCCTAATCTGCCGACCGCACACCGCCGCCACCTACGTTATACTTATGCACCCCTAATCTGCTACACCGCCGACCCCTATATTATATTTATTAACCCCTAATCTGCCCCCCACAACGTCGCCGCTAGCTACCTACAATAATTAACCCCTAATCTGCCGACCGGACCTCACCGCTACTATAATAAATGTATTAACCCCTAATCCGCCTCACTCCCACCTCAATAACCCTATAAGAAATAGTATTAACCCCTAATCTGCGCTCCCTAACATCGCCGACACCTAACTTCAATTATTAACCCCTAATCTGCCGACCGGACCTCACGTCTACTATAATAAATGTATTAACCCCTAAAGCTAAGTCTAACCCTAACACTAACACCCCCCTAAATTAAATATAATTTAAATCTAACGAAAAAAAATAACTCTTATTAAATAAATTATTCCTATTTAAAGCTAAATACTTACCTGTAAAATAAACCCTTATATAGCTACAATATAACGAATAATTATATTGTAGCTATTTTAGGATTAATATTTATTTTACAGGCAAGTTTGTAATTATTTTAACCAGGTACAATAGCTATTAAATAGTTATTTACTATTTAATAGCTACCTAGTTAAAATAATTACAAAATTACCTGTAAAATAAATCCTAACCTAAGTTACAATTAAACCTAGCACTACACTATCAATAAATTAATTAAATACAATACCTACAAATAACTACAATTAAATAAACTAACTAAAGTACAAAAAAATAAAAAAGAGCTAAGTTACAAAAAATAAAAAAATATTTACAAACATTAGAAAAATATTACAACAATTTTAAACTAATTACACCTACTCTAAGCCCCCTAATAAAATAAAAAAGCCCCCCAAAATAAAAAAAATGCCCTACCTTATTCTAAATTAAAAAAGTTCAAAGCTCTTTTACCTTACCAGCCCTTAAAAGGGCCATTTGCGGGGCATGCCCCAAATAATTCAGCTCTTTTGCCTGTAAAAAAAACACATACAATACCCCCCCAACATTACAACCCACCACCCACATACCCCTAATCTAACCCAAACCTCCCTTAAATAAACCTAACACTAAGCCCCTGAAGATCTTCCTACCTTATCTTCACCACGCCGGGTTCACCGATTCGTCCACCGAAGTCTTGATCCAAGCCTCCGAAGTCTTGATCCAAGCCCAAGCGGGGACTGAAGAGTGACGTCCATCCTCCGGCTGAAGTCTTGATCCAAGCGGCAAATGAAGAAGTCCATCTTCGGGAAGAAATCTTCATCCTATCCGGGCAGAAGAGTAGATTCGGACCGGCAAACATCTTCATCCAAGCCGCATCTTCTATGTTCTTCCATCCGATGACGAGCGGCTGATCTTGAAGACCTCCGGCGCGGATCCATCCTCTTCGTTCGACGTCCAACTGAAGAATGAAGGTTCCTTTAAGGGATGTCATCCAAGATGGCGTTCCTCGAATTCCGATTGGCTGATAGGATTCTATCAGCCAATCGGAATTAATGTAGGAAAATTCTGATTGGCTGATGGAATCAGCCAATCAGATTCAAGTTCAATCCGATTGGCTGATTGGATCAGCCAATCAGATTGAGCTCACATTCTATTGGCTGATCGGGAAAAGCCAATAGAATGCGAGCTCAATCTGATTTTCCTACCTTAATTCCGATTGGCTGATAGAATCCTATCAGCCAATCGGAATTCGAGGGACGCCATCTTGGATGACGTCCCTTAAGGAACCTTCATTCTTCAGTTGGACGTCGAACGAAGAGGATGGATCCGCACCGGAGGTCTTCAAGATCAGCCGCTCGTCATCGGATGGAAGAACATAGAAGATGCGGCTTGGATGAAGATGTTTGCCGGTCTGGATCTACTCTTCTGCCCGGATAGGATGAAGATTTCTTCCCGAAGATGGACTTCTTCATTTGCCGCCTGGATCAAGACTTCAGCCGGAGGATGGACGTCACTCTTCAGCCCCCGCTTGGGCTTGGATCAAGACTTCGGAGGCTTGGATCAAGACTTCGGTGGACGGATCGGTGAACCCGGCGTGGTGAAGATAAGGTAGGAAGATCTTCAGGGGCTAAGTGTTAGGTTTATTTAAGGGGGTTTGGGTTAGATTAGGGGTATGTGGGTGGTAGGTTGTAATGTTGGGCGGGGGTATTGTATGTTTTTTTTTTCCAGTCAAAAGAGCTGAATTCTTTGGGGCATGCCCCGCAAATGGCCTTTTTAAGGGCTGGTAAGGTAAAAGAGCTTTTCTATTTTAATTTTAGAATAGGGTAGGGCATTTTTTTATTTTGGGGGGCTTTGTTATTTTATTAGGGGGCTTAGAGTAGGTGTAATTAGTTTAAAATAGTTGTAATATTTTTCTAATGTTTGTAAATATTTTTTTATTTTTTGTAACTTAGTTCTTTTTTATTTTTTGTTCTTTAGTTAGTTTATTTAATTGTATTTATTTGTAGGTATTTTATTTAAGTAATTTATTGATAGTGTAGTGTTAGGATTAATTGTAACTTAGGTTAGGATTTATTTTACAGGTAATTTTGTAATTATTTTAACTAGGTAGCTATTAAATAGTTATTAACTATTTAATAGCTATTGTACCTGGTTAAAATAAATACAAAGTTGCCTGTAAAATAAATATTAATCCTAAAATAGCTACAATGTAATTATTCGTTATATTGTAGCTATATTAGGGTTTATTTTACAGGTAAGTATTTAGCTTTAAATAGGAATAATTTATTTAATAAGAGTTAATTTATTTCGTTAGATTTAAATTATATTTAATTTAGGGGGGTGTTAGTGTTAGGGTTAGACTTAGCTTTAGGGGTTAATAAATTTATTAGAGTAGCGGCGAGGTCCGGTCGGCAGATCAGGGGTTAATACTATTTATTATAGGGTTAGTGAGGCGGGAGTGAGGCGGGAGTGAGGCGGATTAGGGGTTAATAACTTTATTATAGTAGCGGCGAGGTCCGGTCGGCAGATTAGGGGTTAATTATTGTAGGTAGCTGGCGGGCGACGTTGTGGGGGGCAGATTAGGGGTTAATAAATATAATATAGGGGTTGGCGGGGGGTTAGGGGCAGCAGATTAGGGGTACATAGCTATAACGTAGGTTGCGGCGGTGTACGGAGCAGCAGATTAGGGGTTAAAAAAAATATGCAGGTGTCAGCGATAGCGGGGGCGGCAGATTAGGGGTTAATAAGTGTAAGGTTAGGGGTGTTTAGACTCGGGGTACATGTTAGAGTGTTAGGTGCAGACTTAGGAAGTGTTTCCCCATAGGAAACAATGGTGCCGCGTTAGGAGCTGAACGCTGCTTTTTTGCAGGTGTTTTTTTTCAGCTCAAACTGCCCCATTGTTTTCCTTTGGGGGGAATCGTGCACGAGCACGTTTTTGAAGCTGGCCGCGTCCGTAAGCACCGCTTGTATTGAGAGTTGCAGTGGCGGTAAATATGCTCTACGCTCCTTTTTTGGAGCCTAACGCAGCCCTTCTGTGAACTCTAAATACCAGCGGTATTTAAAAGGTGCGGGGGGAAAAAAGCACGCGTAGCTAACGCACCCCTTCTAACGCAAAACTCCAAATCTAGGCGTTATTTTCCTAAAAATTTGCTTCCAAACAGTTCCCAGTTGGCTACTTTAATTCACAAGTGGCAAAGTAAAATGGTGTAGGTATACTATTCAATAAAGGCTATTGGTATACTATTCAATAAAGGCTATTCAAATAAGCCAATAGGATTGAGCGCTGCTTAAATCATATTGGCTGATTTTAACAGGGGTACCTTGCATTTGAATCCTCAGTGTGCAGTGGACGATCGCATGAAGAGAACCTCCACGTCGGATCGATGGACCTCCGCCTGGACCTCCGCCTCCGCAGGGATGAAGAAGATGCCGGTCCCGGGATGGATGAAGATGGAGCCGCTGGGATGAAGATCGTTCAAGCCGGACATCAGCAACTGTGAGTACCTAAAGAGGGGTTAGTGTTAAGTTTTTTTAAGGGTTTTTTGGGGTGTTTTTTTTTAAATTAGTGCTAATGGGCAATCTTAAAAGATCTGAATGTTGTTTTAAGGGCAGCAAAAGAGCTAAATGCCCTTTTAAGGGCAATGCCATACAAATTCCCTTTTCAGGGCAATTTTGGGGTGTTTTTTTTTTTTTTTTTTAAACGGGTTATAAGAATAGGAATACATTTTATTATTTTGGATAATTTCTTTTTTTTGTAATGGTAGTTTTTTTATTTTGTGTAATTGTAGATAGTGTACTGTTTATTATTTTTGTAAGGTTAGGTTTTTTTAGTTTTGTAATGTTAGGCTTTAGTGTAAGGCAGCTTAGGTTTTATTTCACAGGTAAGTTTGTATTTATTTTAACTAGGTAGTTAGTAAATAGTTAATAACTATTTACTAACTAGTCTACCTAGTTAAAATAAATACAAACTTACCTGTGAAATAAAAATAAAACCTAAGCTAACTACAATATAACTGTTATATTGTAGCTTGCTTAGGTTTTATTTCAAAGGTAAGTTTTTACTTATTTTTAAATAAGTAGTTAGTTAATAATTTGCAACTTAAGTTTAGGTGTATTTTAATTATGTTAAAGTTAGGGGGTGTTAGGTTTAGGGGTTAATATAGTTTAATTTAGGTTGTTGCGATGTGGGGGCCGGGGGTTTAGGGGGAATAGGTTTAGTTAGTGTTGGCCATGTTTGGGATCGGCAGTTTAGTGGTCAATAGGTTTAGTTTGTGTCTGCGATGATTCAGAATGGCGGTTTAGGGGTTAATAGGTTTAGTTAGTGGTGGCGATGTCGGAGAACTGCGGTTTAGGGGTTAAGAGGTTTAGTTAGTGTGGGCAATGTGGGGGGGGGGTGCGGTATAGGGGTTAATAGGTTATTTAGTGTTGGCGATATGGGGGGTGCGGTTTAGTTGGTGTTGGCAATGTTTGAGAACGGCGGTTTAGGGGTTAATATTTTAAGTTTGTGTCGGCGATGTTTTGTAACTGTGGTTAAGGGGTTAATAGGTTTAGTTAGTGGCGGCGATGTTGAGGAACGGCGGTTTAGGGGTTAATCGCTTTATTTAATGATTTAGAAACTTACAGTTAGTGTCGGGGAACTGCGGTTTACACATATTCATTCCAAATATGAATAATGGATCCGAAAATCGGAAACTAATTTATTCATTTTCTGAATTTTTCGGGATGTGCTGATTTGGAAAATTCGAATGCATCCAAATCTGCGAATTGGTCAAAATTCGTCCGAATTACGAATTCCCCCGAAACGAAACGCACATGTCTACTTGGAGGGTCTTCCTTTTAACAAACCTATTACCCTTCAAAATGTATACGCCCCAAATGCTGGCCAAGGCTTTATTTTTTTAAACGGGTGTTGAAGGACTTATTGGGAGTAGCTAAAGGAACAGTTATTTACTGGATTGCTCACATAAAAAATGTTCAAAACCTTAGAGCATTCTTAAAATAATCTCTAATTGTTTTCATGAAATGCCACTCTTCTACACATGTGGAAAATATATTACCCCAACCAAAAAGCTTTTTCTTTTTTTTTCTACCGCTTATAAGACATACTCCAGACTTGAATACATTTTTGTAGATCCAAAAGGCTCAAATTTAACTTGTAACTCAGATATCAAACAGACTCCATGGTCGGATCACTCTATGATCATGCTATGGCCAGAACAGCTAACCACTAACTTTTGCTGGAAACTTGATGACAATCTTCCTTACCAACCCCAAATACTGGAAAAGATAACACAAACATTGACAGAATACTTCCAATACAACCTAGTTCCGCAATCCTTCCCGTGTCTTGTCTGGGAGATGCACAAGGCAGTAGTCAGAGGGGAGTTTATTAAACCGAAAGCAATCTTTGTCAAGAATTATAATACTGAGTACAACCTCTTATTATGCGTGGCCGGACTTTTAGCCGACGGACATTTGGCAGACGGACATTTGGCTGATGGACATTTGGCCGATGGACATTTGGCCGAAACACAAGTATCTGTCAGATAACAGTCCGGCCACGAGATAGATAGATTTGATAGATAGATACATAGATTAGATAGATAGATCAATAGATGCAATAGATACATTTGATAGATACGATAGATAGATTTGATAGATAAATAGATAGATTTGATAGATAGATCATTTTCCAGACAGAGAATTACAAAACGTGCGGTCTGGGACCCATGGTAAGGTTCCCAGAGGCAGTTGCGGCGCCCGAGGCTCTGATTAGAACAGAGCACTCTGGAACGTATCTGCCCTCGGCCGAAATCGGAACATTCTTTAGCTTTCTGTCTGTCGGCCAAATGTCCGTCTGCCAAATGTCCGTCTGCCAAATGTCCTTCTGCATTTTGTCAGAGCACCCTTATTATGCCAGTTTCCTGACTTGGAACATTCTCATATATCAAACCACTCTGACACTTTGTGCGCCTCAAAGCTACAAAACATTTAACAGGACTTAAATATTCTCCTAAACAGAGACCCACAGAAAATCTCTTTACCTCAAAAAACTATAGTTTGTTGAAGGTAATAGAGCAGGTCCCCTATTGACAAGGGGTCTGAAAAAGCAAGCCTGTGCAAATGTTATCCCCAAGATGACATCATCAGATGGTAAAGACTGCAAGGACATAGCAGACATTTTTAGTACCTATTAAAGTGCCTTATACAATATTTCTCCAACAGACCATTCTTGTAACCACACTCTTACTCTTATAGACCAATACTTAGAAGATTCCCACCTGCTTGACTCTCTGTCCGAATTGCTAGATGTCCAATCACGGTCTAAGACATTTTAGAAGCCATAAAAGTTATCTCCCTACACAAAAGTCCTGATGGTCTAACCAATGCATATTTTAGACAATTCAAACAAATATTGGCCCCACATTTGGCAAATTTATTCTGTTCTCTTGACGGAGATGGGTTATTATCACCACAGCTTTTAGAGGCTCACATAACTGTAATATTCAAATCAGGTAAACCACCTACTGAACCGAGCAGCTATTGCCCAATTTCTCTCCTTAATGGAGACATTAAAGGGACAGTTTACTCAAAAAATGTATTTTCTTTAATTTGATCTCAATGATCTACTTTACCTGCTGGAGTGTATTAAATTGTTTACACGTATTTCCATTGCCCTTATATTGGCATTTGAAATAGTTTATTTAGCCTGTGGTATCCCCACCCATCCTGAAAGTTTTTGGCCTCGAGGCCAAGCTGTGTTAACACAGCCAGTAAAAGAAATTACACTCCCAGTGGGTTATAGAAGAGATAAGGTAATAAAATGTTAATTTTCCATTGTTCGCTCCAAGTTTTGGTGATTGGTTTACGGACAGATAAAAGGTAAAGAAGACTGTATATGTACACAATGTATTAAAGTAATGAGATCTGATTATACCTACAAGCTCAACCCATTTTATTAGGTTGTGGCCTCAAAGCACAAAATCAGCTAATTCATATGCACAAATAAGCCTTAAAAAAGCAAATCTCATACATTTTATACCCTGCAGCTGGTAAAACAAGTAATTTGAAACACATTAAGGGAAAAACTATTTTACAGTATACTGCCCCTTTAAGATCTATGTGAAAATCTAAGCAAAACAAATCAATAAAGTTCTGCATAGTCTCATACGTCTTCACAGGCAGGCTCTGTTCCGCTTAGGGAGGACAGAGACAACCCCATCTGGGTGTTAAATCTTATGGAATTCACTCATAATGTTCCTTCAGTCCTGGGGGTATATTTATTAATGTGCGAGAGGACATGATACGATGTAGCGTATCATGTCTCCTGCACATCGATAAATGCCGACAGCATGCTCCAGCAGTTCTTGTGAACTGCTGGTGCAATGCTGCTCCCTGCAGATTTGCGGCCAATTGGCCGCTAGCAGGGGGTGTCAATCAGCCCGATCGTATTCGATCGGGTTGATTTCTATCCGCCGCCTCAGAGCAGATGCGCAAGTTATGGAGCAGCGGTCTTTAGACCGCTGCTTCATAACTTCTGTTTCTGGTGAGCCTGAAGGCTCGCCGGAAACAAGGAGCATCAAGCTCCATACGGAGCTTGATAAATCAGCCCCCTGGTCTCCAATGATGCGGAAAAAGCCTTTGATAGGCTAAATTTGGTGTTTCTCAAAAGAACACTAAAGTGTTTTGGTTTTGGATATTCATGAATTTTTAATTTATATTCCAGACCATCTACAAAAGTAAAGGTCAATGGACCTCTCCTGAAGCCTTCACATTTTAAACAGCACCAGGTAAGGTTACCCCTTGTCCCCAGTTCTTTTTATCCTGACAATGGAAGCCTTGGTTGCCCACATCAGAAATAACCCAGATAATCAGGGGATTCCCACATTTCTAAACAACTATAATATTATCTTTTTTGCAGATGATGTCCTCACTTTATCCTTCTAAAAGAATTCAACCAGTTCTGTAAACTGTCCAACCAGCAGTAGTCCGAGGTCCTCAATATTTTGTTCACACGGACTGACTTCCAAGACCTATGCTCCAAATGCCCTAACAAACTTTAATCTTCTCATTTAAAATATCTAGTAGTGATGTTGACTCCACACGGCTCACAATTATACTACAATAGTTATAAACCACTACTTAATTTGATCATCCAACATACCTTACATATATGACAAGACAAATCCCTTTTGTGGTAGGGAAGGATACAATTAATCAAAATGACAATATTACCTTAAATACTATATATTCTCCAAACTGTACCGATAGCACTTCCTAGATTCTACTTGTATGGGGATGGCTACATCCTAGAACACAAGGGTACTCCTTGAAGGCTTGGGTCTCAGATTTCCAGATTCTTAGATCACCTACCCCAGGTTCCTTATGCTGGCTCCAAAAGATAGTAGGCATTTTCCTTGTAAAAATTCTTCCATCAATAGACACATATTTGAAACCTGGGATCATCTAATCATGAAAACCCAGGGATCTCAACCACAAAATCCCCTTTATTCTACAAATATGGAATTCATTGGCATGTATGAGCCTTAAGGGAAAACAGATATCATCTAAAAAAAACTCAGACTCTGTAACTATTGTTATCCTACTAGAACAAGGAAAACTGAAGCTGTGCCAAGATATATTAAATTAAGCCATCACATCCTGGCTTAAATATACTCAATTACATAATTTCCTGCATAGCACCCAGTTTAAGTAAAGCCTTATCCCGCCCCCAACCCCTTTTAAACAATTATGCAATCCTTAATATCTAAGGGCTCCCTTTCAATCTCCAAAAGATTATTGGATTCTGCCCATTCCCCTACACTCCCATCCTACACACTACAATGGCACCATATATTAGGCCTCTCTCTAGAAGTAAAGGAATGGGGGGAAATTTACAATAATACACGTAAATCCTCCACCTTGCCCCGCATTATTGAGATGAATATTAAGATACTCTTCATTGGTATTTGACACCCGTAAGAAAATGCATCTGTTATACTCCCACTTTGCTAGAAGGGTTCCAATTAAAATGGCACTTTGATTTAAATGTGGTGGCTTTGCCCAAAAATCACTACCTTTTGGAAATCTATTGAACAAACTTTTCAATCATTACTAGGCCCAGACTTTAGTTTGTCACCAACCATCGCCCTCCTGAACAAAAGCCCAAACTGTAAGATTTGGTCCTCCTTATTACAGACAGGTTTGAATGGTGCTAGACTATTATAAACTCAATTCTGAAAATCCAGAATTGTGGGTACAAAAAAACCGACAGCCTCTTACTCCTAGAAGTATTTAGATATTATAGGCAAAACAAATTATCCCTCTTTGTTGATATTGAATTCTATTGGGAGTAATTACCTCAACCCCATTAATATCTCAACCAATGAACCGCCAAAGTATCATGTCACATCACTACCTGACTCCCTCCCTATGACCGTTATTCCTCTGAACCCTCAGAGATTCATATAAGCAGTAACGTACCCGAATGAACAAACCTGCTTTTGTTTATATTGTTTATGATACTTATTATTGTATTGTTAATGTTTAATCCTTTCATTGCAACAGTCATTCACTACTATATGTTTCTGTGGATTGTTTGCTCGCTCATACATCCTCACAAGGCAATGGGCTTTGTTTTATTCCCACCTGGACTGATGTTTACCTTCCATCCCGCACAACGGAAAATGTCAAACTTATTATTGATCTACTAATTATTGCTCTTTCTTTATCTACTGTTAACAGTACATGTAGTGTATATTTGAAAAAATGAATAACTTAAAAAAATGGATGTTAAAGTGCAAAAAGAAGATGCTATAATGCTTTATATGCAAACAAGAGTGCAGTCATAAAATGCTTTACTGGGAGCTAACTGGTGATTGATGGCTAAATACATATGCCTCTTGTCATTGGCTCACCAGATGTGTTCAGTAAAGTCTCAATAGTACATTGTGCTCTGATGCTGATTGTATCTGTTTAAATCCTATGCAGGGGTTAAACAAATAGGGCTATATTACAAGTGATGCACTATTGTTAGAGTCGGTTTGCATGAGTGAACACAACGTAAAGTGTAAGGGGTTAAAAAGCAACAAACACAACATAAATATATTAAAATAAAGTTTTACACTCATATACAGTATACACTGATACAAAATTAATATAAATATTAATATTTTTTACATTAAGGTTAAAAGGTATATGGTATATGACAAAGAGGTATTTAAATGGAAAGGGTTTATATATATATATATATATATATATATATATATACACACACACATCACACACATACAAATTAATATATCTAAATAAAATAATTTGTAATAAATTTTAATATTTTATAATGTTTTTACTGCGTTTTATGGTAAATATTTTACATTTCAATGTTCTTTATATATTAAAAAATGTTCTTTTTTTTTAAATAAATATATATTCCTCTATATATATATATATATATATCAGTATACATCTATGCCTGTATATATATTCATATATATATATATATATATATATACATACATGAATGTAAAATATGCATAGCTATCTTTGGATATAGAGCTGTTAGTCTAGCGTAACGTGAGTGATAAGTGTTTTATTTTTGAAAGCGAGCTCCATTTTAGTCTATGGGGAGAAGAAGTTAACGCAGTCATGATATTCAAAGTCCTGAAGATAGCGTGCATCGAGTTTTGCTCGACCGCAAACAATTTACTTTCAACTTGTAATAAGCATGCTCCTGTTAAAAATGTACTTTTAGCTATGTTTGCAAGTGAGCGAAAAAATTATTTAGCGCACCATTTGTAATCTAGCCCATAGGTAGGTATATGCAATCAACAACAGTGCAATGATTAAAGGGATATGAAACCCAATTTTTTTTCTTTCATGATTCAGATAGAGCATGCAATTTTAAGCAATTTTCAAAATGTTCTCCATATATTTATTTAAAAAGGAATGTAAGCTTAAAAGCCGGCCCATTTTTGTTTCAGCACCCTGGGTAGTGCTTGCTCTACCCAGGTGTTTAACCAAAAATAAGCCGGCTCCTAAACTTACATTCTTGCTTTTCAAATAAAGATACCAAGAGAACGAAGAAAAATTGATAATAGGAATAAATTAGAAAATTGCTTAAAATTGCATGCTCTATCTGAATCATAAAAGAAAAAATAAATTGGGTTACATATCCCTTTAAGTGCCAAGGGTCGTATTTTGGCCTAGGCAAACAAGGCACTTGCCTAGGGCGGCGGATTTTGAGGGGGGGGTCAGCACTTGAGTCTCACTATGCACACACACACTTACTACACACACACTCACTACACACACTGCACTAAATGTGCACACTGCACTACACACATACACACCATAAACACACACATATACACACACACACTTGAACATGAACATTTACTTGTCATGAAAAAAAGTCACATTACACCCGCACCAAAAAAATAAATAAAAATAGTATGGCCATTAAAGGCCTACAATGTGTGTGTGGGGAGAGCAGCAGACGTTTGAGTGCCTAGGGCAGCACAAAACCTAGATACGCCCTTAGCCATAACTCATTAGAGCATTTACTTTTCTGTTCGTTTTCTGGTTCAGGATTTTGACTTTTGGACAGAAGGATCAATGTGCCATGTAAGAGGTATTTGGCTGCATAGTAAGGCTAAATGCATAACACAATGCCAGCCATGGCTCTCTTTAGTTCTGCGATGAGGGGCAGTTGCTATGATCCCTTGAGAGAAGAATGCACAGGCTTCACAAGGCCAGAACAGGCCCCTCACTAACAAAAGAAACACTGAGTCTCCCACAATAGCTGCACATTCCTGCAACATGTCCTATTGTAGCCACTTAGGGTACACTGGGACTGGAAATGAAATCCAGGAATCACTTTTTGGCTCTCTCATTACATCTAAATACAGATCCAAGAGCAATTACTAAGATCCACGAGTACAGGTACTTTTACAACAGAATAAAAAAAGGTTCAGGGGTTTCTGCCAAATTCAACAAAAGCGTATTACATTGATATCTTTCTCATAAAATAACTTCCATGAAACAGTATAGCTCAAGCTGTACATTAGTCAGTCAGCCATTGCCAAACTCTAGAAGTGAATTAATAAACACTATTATCTTGTGGCATGAGAGGTGCAGTGCGTCTATTAACATATCCAGCAATTAGATGCGGATTTAGGTTTAGTGCTGCCCTAGGTATTGGGAAATTTGCTGCCCCCAAACTTATTACCTAATTCCATTTTAGCTTATTTTTGCCTCATATATGATTCTCACAAATGCAGTTAATTATTCACATCCTCTGAGAGACACCTTTAGGCTAGTTATAAACAACTTCTATCTCTTTGGAGTGCATGAGAGCTGCAAGGCATAATGAAACCAAGCTCAAAATACTCATCCTACTTAAAATCCTGCTGCCCTAGGCCCATGCTTAGCTGGCCTAGCTCAAAATACTTGCCTGCCTGTAATTGGGATGTGACATTTAGAGTATCTACTAACAAACTTCTTGGATGCGAAACTGCTCTTTTTGATCACGTTATGTCGAAATTCCCAAACAATTAGGGCTAGGTATGACATAGCTAAATAAAAAATAATAATAATAATCTTGTAATGACTTATAACCTCAACATACTGGTTAAGGAACGTGTGTTTTTTTTTTGTTGTTTTTTTAAAAAAAAGCATAAAACTTTAATATATTTTTAAATACCAATGTAAAAATAAAACAGAAAAATGAGTGCAGTGTCTTTTTAAACCATTAGGGGCATATTTATCAAGGTCCGTATGAAGCTTGAGGCCCCTTTTTTCCGGCGTGCATGAAGCAGCAGTCTAAAGACCGCTGCTCCATACCTTGTCCGCCTGCTCTGAGGTGGCGGACCGAAATCAATCCAATTGAATCCGATCGGGTTGAGTGACATCCCCTGCTATCTGCAGGGGGCAGCATTGCACCAGCAGTTCACAAGAACTGCTGGTGCAATGATAAATGCCGAAAGCCTATGCTGTCGGCATTTATCGATGTGCAGCGGAAGCGGACATGATACACTACTTCGTATCATGTCCACTCGCACATTGTTAAATATGCCCCTTAGTTATGGCTTTTGTTTGAATATAATGTATGTATAAAATATGGAAATGGACTGCACATCCCGTGCCACTGGCAAAACTCACAACCCTCGCTGCTTACCAGCACTCACAGACAGCTGCATTTGCAGAAAGTTATTCCTGACAAGTATCGGTGCAAACTAAGCCCAAAATGAGAAATTACATAAAAATACCAAACACAACCCACAAAAAAGGTCCTGCACTCAACTAGATTAAAAGCAAACTGAGTAAGTTATAGCATTTGGCCAGATGGTTATAGGCCCAGGCCTGTGTCAAATTTAATGAAAACAGCAGCTAAAATAAATAGGTAAGCACAAGACTGGCATATTTATTAATTTAGATTCTGTGCATTTTATTATCTGTTGTCTTGACTGCATGGAATACATTACATATTTATGTCCCACATTGAAATCCATCAACATTTTTGGGGAAACTCCAATCTTTGGAAAAACTTGCATTATGCATTTTATCACTAGTTCTTCAATTGCCATTGTTAACACTTTTTGAATAAGGAGAATCTAAACATTCCTAAAGATTATTGGATTTTTCTAATTCCATGGCCTTCACCTCTTGAAAACCCAAAACTTGACAGTTTGAACATGTTTTCTCCAATGTTTTTGCATGTGCACAGTTCATATGTTGGTAAAAACAAAATATTTCCTGGTTCAAAAAAACCTTATGGATATAATTTTGATCTTCCTTTTAAACTATGACATTTGTACACAAGTTAAACAAGGACATCACTATGTTAATTTGTTGTTACAGTGAAATATTTGGACGTTTAAGTAGTTCACTTCAATCATAGGGATACCCTAAATCTTGTGCTAATATTTAACTTATCCTAATGTATATAGAAATCGCCTGAGGTTATCATCTGCATACAAACCTCACATGCATACATCTCACCTGCCACTCGAAAAGATCTCAAAAGTAAAAGAATTTTAGCTGTCATAATAGCATTTCACTGTCAACATTTGAATAGTAAAGCCTGCTCATTTTACACAAACAGTATGGCATTTCAAGAATGACTGGGAAATTTTATAAAGCAATTATTTTTTATTTTTTTTAATCAGTTTGATTGTTTTTTTTAAATAGCAATTTCACACAATAAGCCAGATGGAAGCATGAAAAATCCAGCAATCAATGCATCTAGTGAAGTGTGGTGTATGGGTCAACATACATGTTGTGTTTTTAATAGCTTTAGCCCATTTTTCACATGTATTTCACAAGGAATTGATTCGTAATTAGATTATAAATAGTGCTTATGTAGTAAATTTGATGGATAACGTGGACCACTGTGAAATTGGGTGGGGCAAATCAAGTAGATAGGGGAGTTACCGATCAGGCACAACAGCTTGCTAAAAGCAGCCTCAGAACAGGCATACACATCAACATGGTAGAATTTAGCAAAGGTATGTAAAGTAGACCAAGTAGCCACTTAAAGGATCTGATCAGAATTGCCTCATTACAGAAGGTCCAAGAAATAGAAACTGCTCCAGTTGTAATATGCTCAGGGGAGGCTTCCACATGATCAAGTATACTTCCAGATTAAGGCCTTAATCCAGGCAGCCAAGATAAAGGAAGATGCCTTAGGGTCCATAGCAAGGTCCAGAAAAAATTGACAAAAAGGCAGAAGAAAGTCTGAAGTCTGCTCCATATAAAATTTAAGAGCTCTTTGAGGTTGTGGAGAAGTTACTCCTCAGAATTCTTAGGAATCAGACACAATGAATGAATCATAATTTCCTAATTAATAGTGTGTGTGTGAATACCACATTAGAATGGAAAGAGAAGATGGTTCTCAAAACAACCTTATCTTGATGGAAGATTAAAAAAGGAGCCTTGCAAGTAAGAGCAGAAAGTTCAGACCCTCTTTTAGCTGAAGAAAAGAAACAGAAAAAAAAAATTCCTAGTTCCAATAGAAGAGTTTAAAGCACCCTCAGAACCAGGTTAAGATTTAAAAAAGGAGTAAACAGACAAATAAAGGCTTAAAGGGATATATAACCCAATTTTTTTGTTACATGATTCAGATATAGCATACACACTTTTTATTTTACTTTTATTGTCAACTTTTCTTTATTCCCTTTCATATCTTTTGTTGAAAAGCAGGGGCATTTATTCAGGAGTGTGCACGTGTCTGGAGCACTATCTGGCAGCAGTTTTGCAAAAAATGTTATCCATTTGCTAGAGAACTTGATTATGGCACTATTTCTTGCTATGTAGTGCTCCAGACACCTTCATAGCTATCTCTTCAACAAAGAATACCATGGGAATGAAGAACATTTGATAATAGAAGTAAATTGTAAACTTTTTAAAAATTGTATGCTCTGTCTGAATCCAAAACAAAAATGTTTGGGTTTCATATCCCTTTAAGACTAATCAACACCTGCACAAAAGTCTGAATATCAGGAATCTTAGCAATCTTCCTAAGATACAGAACAGAAATCTGACCCTTAAGAGAACCGACTGATAAGCCCTTCTTCAAACTGCCATAAATAATCTCCGGATCTCTGGGAATACAAAAGGATTTCCAACTATATATGTTTTCTGCACACCATGCCAACCTCTATTAGACTAAATTAGACATTCAATTCCCCCCTGAGGTCCTGAAGGCAGAAGGGACCCTGAGAAAGGTAATCCTTTCTAAGAGGCAGCTACTATGGCAAGCAAAATACCATCAGTATGAGGACAGCATACTAAGTCCTGTGAGGCCCAGTTAGAGCAATCAGAATCACTGAAGGCCATTCCTGCTTGATCATCCTGGGTAGCATAGCAAACAAGAAAAGAAATACATCAGCCTGATTGGCCAGGGTATCACTAGGACATCCACAAGATCTCTCTGAGTTCTCTCTTTCTCTCTCTCTCTCTCTCTCTCTCTCTCTCTCATGAGAGAGGGGTCATGAGATTATATACATTAATAGTTGACCCATTGGTCATTTCAAAGAACCTTAATAGTAAGTAATCAACAATAGTGCAGACAAATTAACTATGTACTAAATGGAAAGTGCTCACAGAAGGATTTCAAATCACTTTATTCAAGAAGCTGTGTAAAAAAAAGGAGATGCCTTTACTTAGGATTAGAGGCTTAGATAAGTTAAAAGTTCTTAACTCTTCACCCTGAGGATAGATAAGTTGCAACAGAAATTCCCTGGGCTAATGCCACCATCGGTAAGGCCCCCAGAACCTTTTCGATCGCCCTGAGGACTGTGGCAAGGCTTGTCTAGGTAGGCAAACCTGAGGACATTTACATGGTGTTTGTGAATGTTAAAATAAGCATCTTTCAAATCTATAGTATTGCAAATGGTCTCCAATTTGACATTGATTTGTTTAGAGATTTGAGATTCAGCATACGATGAAAAGGTATTCTTTTTATTTGGAATCTAAAAGGGCTTGGCATAGAACTCCTGACCCATTTCTGTAATGCGATCAAATTAATTTTCCTTTTTGGCCCCTACACAAAACAGCAGAGTCCTGGCATTTATATGATCTTGGGCTACACAGGAGATGAGAAATTAATGTCTAATTGCTTGGTTAATTTGAATAAATCAGAAATCCTCCTTACAGCTTTATATGACGTAGACGCACAGGTACTACAGCAACAACAAATTACATATTCTATCCAGCATAATTCTTTAAAATATCTGGGTATACACTAATCAGCTAAACCCCAATTATTGTATGAGCTTGATAATTCATCTGTTTTAAGTGAATTTTTCAGAAAAACCTCCCAATGGTTCCCCAAAAATATATCATGGCAAACCATGATGGACTGGGGACCATCATCATTTTACAAAAGAAAAGCTGATTCTGTAGCCTTCAGAAACAATTCGTAACACCCAAGGGGGTAAGATTATCTTTTACTACACCTCTCAAAAGAGTAGTAGTCTGCCCCCCCACCAGACTTAAAGGTGGGAGTAAACTTCTTGAATAGATGACTGAGTTGAGTGTGAAATGGAACAAAGAAGTCCCATAGGCCTTTTCTTACCCTTGGATTTATCCTGCAGTAGAAATGCTCCCTTAGCCACAGTGACCATAACAATAACATCATCTAGCCACCAATCAGCAAGTGCTACCCATGTACTGAATCAAAATTGGGCCGGCTCCAAAGCTTACATTCCTGTTTTTTTTTCTTTCAAATATAGATACCAAGAGAACAAAGAAAATGTGCTAATATGAGTAAATTAGAAAGTTGCTTAAGATTGCATGCTCTAGCTGAAAAATGAAAGAACAAAATTGGGTTTCATATCACTTTAAGAACCGTGCTTAATACCCTGGCTGTAACACATTGCCGTGAAGCTAATAGCTTATAGACTGAAAGCATGTAGAATATAAATTGCACAACCTGAGCTGTGAATCTTTTTTCACTTTAGGGGATTTCATGATCTGTAACAAATAAAAATGAAAAATAGCTAAAAACAATAGCTGTAGTGGGAATTAGACCTGCATCACTAAGTTCAATAACCCTCTGCTCTATGGCCCAAGCTATTCTGAAACTTACGATACACATACAAAGCTGTTGAGGCAGTTAACACACAAATAGAGGGCTATTGTTCCAAAAGAGTGATTTTATTAATTCACATTTAAAAACAACATATTACTCAAATTGTTAGGCAACACGTTATTATGTAATGTGTTTTGTGACGCACATTGGGGTGCTTTGCCAGACATAAGTTACAATGTGCTCTATTTCATAGAGGGTGTTATCTAGATAATAGTACTGCACATAATACCACTATTTAATGGAATATAACGCAGTAAATACATGCTAGACATAATGATGTATTCAAAGTAAAGATTAAAGGGACATTCCAGCCAAAATTTAAATCCTAATGGATTCATTTCAGTTTTGAATAGAAGCATTTTTGTAATATACGTGTGTTAGCAAAAATACTTTTAATAAAAGCTATAGCTGTTTCAAATGTGTATTTAAGTATGCACCGTGCACCAGCATTTTAAACACATCACTTGCTCTGAGAGGCTAAGGTGCTTGTACCATCTGGTAATGACTGAATTTCGGCTAGATTACACGTTTTGCGTTATGAGCGGCTCAATGCTAACTTGCAAGAGATTTCCACCGCTCACCTCCCTAAAGCGATGCTATTACAGGTTTTCATAAACCCGGCTTTGGCAGGCAATATGGCAGCGTTGAGCAAAATTGATCTCCATACCGCACTCAAATACCAGCTCTGCTTTGAGCTGGTTTTACGTGCTTGTGCACGATTTCCCCATTGACATCAATGGGGAGAGCCGGCTAAAAAAAATCCTAACACCTGCAATAAAGGAGCGTAAAGCTCCGTAATGCAGCCCCATTGATTCCTATAAGGAAACAAAATTTATGTTTACACCTAACACCCTAACATAAACCCAGAGTATAAAACCCCCAACATCACCGCCACCTACAGTACACTTATTAACCCCATAATCTGCCGCCCCTAACATTGCTGCCACCTATCTACATTTATTAACCCCTAATCTGCCGCCCCCAATGTCGTTGCTACCTACCTACACTTATTAACCCCTAATCTTCCGCCCCAATGTCGCCGCCACTATACTAAAGTTATTAACCCCTAACCCTAAGTCTAACCCTAACCCCCACTAACTTGAACATAATTAAAATAAATCTAAATAAAAATTACAATTAATACCTAAATAATTCCTATTTAAAACTAAATACTTACCTATAAAATAAACCCTAAGATAGCTACAATATAACTAATAGTTACATTGTATCTATCTTCGGTTTTATTTTTATTTCACAGGTAAGTTTGTATTTATTTTAACTAGGTAGACTAGTTACTAAATAGTTATTAACTACTTACTAGCTACCTAGCTAAAATAAATACAACTTTACCTGTGAAATAAAACCTAACCTGTCTTACACTAACAACTAACATTACACTACAATTAAATAAATTACATTAAATACAATTAACTAAATTACATAAACAAACAAACACTAAATTACACAAAATAAAGAAATTATCAAATATTTAAACTAATTTCACCTAATCTAAAAGCCCTATAAAAAAAAAAAAAAAAAAAAAAAAACCCTAGCCTAAACTAAACTGCCAATAGCCCTTAAAAGGGCCTTTTGCCGGGCATTGCCTCAAAGAAATCAGCTCTTTTATCTGTAAAAAACAATACAAACAACCCCCCAACAGTAAAACCCACCACCCACATAACCAAACCCCCCAAATAAAATCCTATCTAAAAAACCTAAGCTCCCCATTGCCCTGAAAAGGGCATTTGGATGGGCATTACCCTTAAAAGGGCATTTAGCTCTTTTTCAGCCCAAACCCTAAGCTAAAAATAAAACCCACCCAATAAAGCCTTAAAAAAACCTAACACTAACCCCCGAAGATCCACTTACAGTTTTTGAAGACCGGACATCCATCTTCAACGAAGCCGGGAGAAGTCTTCATCCAAACGGCAAGAAGTCCTCAACGAAGCCGGGAGAAGTCTTCATCCAAGCGACAAGAAGTGGTCCTCAAGACAGGCAGAAGTCTTTATCCAAACGGCAGCTTCTATCTTCATCCTTCCGATGGTACAGCTTTGTAACATAAAAGCCATAACTACTGACTTTCAGTTTATGGTACGGATCTTGACGGTATAGGCTGTACCGCTCACTTTTTGGCCGGACAGGCAAACTCGTAATACTGTGGAAGTCCCATTGATAAAGGACTTTTGGAAAGCTGCGGTAGTTCCATTGAGTGACGGCTAAAAAAGTGTGCGGTACAGATATACCTGCAAGACTCATAATACCAGCGGTAGTGAAGAAGCATCGTTATGAGGCTTTTTCACCCATAACGCAAAACTCGTAATCTAGCCGTTTGTTAATTGTTGACATAATACAAGACATACTGGTGCTCTGAGCTGATGCAATATTTTAAATGCTGGTGCACTAAGAATATCTAGCTATGCTTCACATTCACATGCAGAGAATAATGTTAACACTAAAACAGTGATAACTTTTACTAAAAGCATTTTTGCCAATACCTGTATATTGCAAATATGTTTCAATCCAAAAATGTAATTCATCTATGCGCATTTAAATTTTGACCGGAATGTCCCTTTAATCTTAGAATAATATGTGGATGTATTTTTTTTTTACAATTACATTAGTTGTTAAATATTGAAGATATAAGTGTAAAGGTTTAATTTTTATGAAGTAGTTTAGTTTCTATAAAGTAATGAGAGCTGCCATGTTTGAACTTAAAGGACAACTAAAGTAAAAAAATAAACTTTAATAATTCAGATAGAGCACACAATTTTAAACAAGTTTTAAATTCACAAAATCTTTTTATATGCACACTTTACAGAATAAATGTATATGAATTTTGTGATTGGCTGATGGTTGTCACATGATGCAGTGGAAGGAAAATAAAGAGAACTTTGAAATTTTTCAGAAAAAAAAAATCTACTACTGTAAAAATTTAAACTAATTGCTTTGCATTGTTGATTTATTATGTACTTATTGATAATGCTACTTTGTTTAGTGGTCCTTTAAGTTTCCTCTTACCTATCTCTCCTGCTAAAGACAATTAGGGACAAATATGAAACAGGCAATGAAAGAAACTGTGCAAACAAGGCTGTGTGGAAACGTATATACACATATTAACACATAGATATATATGTATATAAGCATATACGTATATATTTAACATTTGCTGCCATCACTGTGCAACTTATCCCTTCGCTGCCCGAGATTCTCATGCCGTATTTCACAGCATGCGAACAAGGCTCCCATTGGAGCCTATGGAATGTATCACATATGCAACAGCAGCTAATACAAAATGGAGCTCACAGTGCCAGTGAAGGTTATCTGCCATTACCCCACAATCATAGCAAACAAGATATGCCTACAGCACTTGCAGTTCAAATCATCTCCTTTATTTCTTAACAAAAACATAGGCACAAAAATATCCTATGTTTTTGTAAAGAAATAAAGGAGATGGTTTGAAGTGCAAGTGCTGTGGACATACGTTGTTTGCTATGATTGGAGCCTATGGAAGCGCGCACTCTTGAGCGCAACGCTTCCCAACAATTACTGTCAACTTTTAATACCAGCGCACATTAGCATGCGCTGGTATTACTCAGTGGAGCGTCAATATTGATTTAACAAAAGCGATATTTAGCACTCCACTTGTAATCTGGCCCTTAATAAACAAAAAATAGAAATGTCACAAATAGGGGAAAAACACAAATAAAAAAATAAAATAAAAATAATTTACAAAACATTTGTTTTCTTAGTATGGATTTATGTAGAAAACATCAAGCAACAAAACCTGTTAATACTAATTTCCTTATTATCTTGGATAATATTTGTAATTCATCTCTTTGTATAATATAAGAAAGTGTAAGGGATTTCAACCATATTTCAAATATGATTTCTACTCAATACTTTGAAAGTCTCAACAATAATCTTTGGACCAATATGGCGGACCCCCGTTAAGTGAGTTTAACATCATGATAGGCAAAAAAAATTGTTTTATATCCAAGAAATATATACTGATACTATAGTGTTCTATAATTTATTAAAAATAAGATTACTCATTATTAAATCTATTTAGACACAAATAAGTAAAAACAATGTGTAACTATAGTCTAAAATAATAAGACTCAAATATATTCAACAATCCATGAGAAGTTTTATTTCCCAGATATAACTGATTTGTAATGGAGCAAACATATTTTAAAGGCAAGGGTGAGTCAAAGAGGATAACATATTTTAACTAAATATCCAAACAAAATGGGCCACACTACATCTGGTGTCCTACAGTGATGATGCTGGACTCAGGAAGGTGCACTCAGATTAGCACACAGGACCCTCAGTATTCCTCTATGTTGGAAGTGACCTTGCAGGTGTTTTGGCCCCAAGACCTATGGGGGAGGTTTTAAAAGACCCATGCTAATGTCAGTTAAAGGGACATGATACTTATATGCTAAATTACTTGATACTGATGCAGTATAACTATAAAAAGCTGACAGGAAAATATCACCTGAGCATTTCTATGCAAAAAAGGAAGATATTTTACCTCTGTGTAAAAAGTTGTACTTCAGTTACTGCCCAGCTGCAGGTAAAAAAAAAAAAAAAAGAAGAAATGAACAGCAGCCAATCAGCATCAACAATACTGAGGTCATGAACTCTTTCACTGTGATCTCATGAGATTTGACTTAACTCTCATGAGATTTCATAGTAAACTTCCTTAAACTGAATAGGGAAATAACATGAGAGTGCACAAGGCTCAATCCCTTAGCTGTACCGGGACAGACATAATGATTTGCTGCTTAGAAGTCCTTTACAATGGGATGTGGCTACTGAGGAACTTTTGAGGTAAAATATCTTTCTTTTTTACATAGAGATGTTCAGGTGATATTTTCTAGTCAGCTTTTTACAGCTATGCTGCATCACTGTCAAGTGTTTCAACATTTGGGTATCATGGCCCTTTAAGTGCTTGGTTATTCCTTATGGAAGTCCTGGCATCCTTGTTTCTAGCGTAAGCCTTTGATCCTCACTCTGGCATGTTACCTGGTTTATCCTCTTTGACTCACCCTTGCCTTTACCTTGAACTGTGGACTGATTTCCTGGCTGCTGACCTAAAGAAATGCTCTGGATTATATTTCTGTTATTCCCTTTTGCTATGACGTCTGCTTTCTGCCTGCTTACCCATTGCTGAACCCTGACCTGATTACTGACTACTTTTCTGTTCATCTCCTGATCCCTGGTATCTGCTATCTTCTGAAATTTGGTTCAAGTCTGTTCCAGCTCTGGGCCTCCAATACATCTCCTGCAGAGTTGGATCCAGGAAGCAAACAAGGCAATTGCATGTTTACCTTGTACTTGGCAGCTTAGTTTACCCCAGATAAAATATCCCCACCAGTAGCACAAAAGACGTTAGCTAGCAACCATGTTGCCTAAAACTATTTTGAAACAATATCCCTCTATTGAGCATTAAATAACTACTTTAAACACTTATTTTAAAATATATTTTATTTGTTATTTTCAGTTTATAGATACACAATTTAAAAAAATCATGACTGCATCTGTACAAAAATCCATATCACCTGAACAAAAACAGTTGATTACTGCTAATGATAATATGCTAAATCTACTAAAAGTACATACAAATCACATACAATTTACAAAATACAACAACAAATAAATGGACAACATACAAAAACAGTGCACAACTTGATTTTACATAAACCAAATAACCCGTTGGCCGGCATTTATCATCTTCTGGATGAACAGGGTTCACTAACATGAACCTTTCCGCCCAGGATCACAAAATGTAGGCAGTGTATTGCAGCAATACGCTGCCCATTTCCCATATTTAACATTGCACAAGCGTTTGCTTGTGCAATGCCGTCCTAATAGTGTACTGGTTAAGAAGCTGCGGTCTGATGACTACTGCAAGTGTCAGGGAGTGTCAATCATCCTGATCGGATCAGGATGATTGCAGTCCTCTTAACGGGCAGAGACAGGAGCATCCACTGCCTATTAATCTAGCCCTGAGACTAAAATAACATCCCCGTGTATAAGATGTTAAAGTATTATTTAAAAACAATTTGCATTTGATATGGTATAGAAACAAATGAAATAAAAAGAACTCTCACAAAGTTATTATAATTACTAATAAAATGTAATTTGTTAGTAGGAATATGTCCTGACATGTCCCTGTCTTTAAAATATATTCTTCTACTATTAGAATTGTGTGCTAAAGCAGAATCTAATTTACTCCAAACGTTTTGGATTGTTAGTGTGATGCAAGAAACACTTTGCAATATAAGAAACAGCTCCCTTGATTACTGTGTTGTTGGTCATAAGTTCAGGGGTCACACCTGTCCTTTGGAAAGCATTGTGTGGTGCATGGAATAGAGGAACTTTCAAAATGAGTCATAAGTTCTTACTGAACAGGTGTCCCAATAGCAAAACAATTGTTTTAATATCTTTATCCATGGGACAATTTTTAATCTAATCTTAAAGTTCACAATAGAGGTGGTAGAAGGTGGAAGATGATATTATTCTGATGACATTTTTTAGATCAGTAGATTGGATTGTCTGTATACTACAGACCTGACAAATTTACTAATATATATATATATATATATATATATATATATATATATATATATATATATATATATACACAGTGTATATATATATATAAAGAAGCATGTAGAGAAACAGCACACACCGTCAAGAGAATACCCTGGTGCTCTGCTATGTAGAATTGTATAATCAATGTTAAGAAACCTTACGCTCAGCAAACTGCGTCTCAAGGCTCCCAAAGCAGGCGATGCAAACAGGGAATTTTAAACAAACAGCTTTTTTATTGCTTAAACAGGTGGCCTGGTCCAAACGTTTCGGCTCCACCTGGAGCCTTTTTAAAGGGAGGCCGTGCAGACATAACATAACAATACAGAACCCACTACTTAAATACCCTTAAGACTAACAACCCACTAAGTGATTACCCGTGTTTACCCACAGACATCCGGTCTCCACACGGCAGCCTTCCACACTGGCGTCGGTACAGGCGTGTGTCGTCATTGACCCGCGACATAGGCACGTAATAGCAACGAGACCGTTGTCTAGGAAACAGTGTCAACACACTGCAGTGGTATGTCAATTGCGTGAGAGACGGATGTTTGAAGGTGATCAAGCAATCACCAAATATTAACAACATTTAAACAAACATAAAGGTTATATATACTATTTTACAATATATACTCAAGTGATAATGCTACAATCTATACACAGTGGTATCAAGGTAGCAAAATAATGCAACTGTATACATCTAATGATAGGCAAGCAGCCCATAGACAGCTAGAACTATAGAAGATGATAATAATATATACACAATCTTACAACAGCTCTACCGAACTGCTAAATAAGAGAACTTAAAGTGTCATATTATAGACACCGCACACTACATAACTAGTTGTGCACAGAAAGCATGAAAGCTTAATAAGGGTATGTACATCAATTAATATATATATTTATGATCTTATATTATAACTAACCCTAATGTAAACAGCCTAGATGCATCATGTCTCAGGAAGAGGGTAGAAACAACATGGATTGTAACCATCATTGATATCATTTACGGTAGCAACAAGCAAAGTCTATATTGACATTCAGACCCTTGGGGTGCACTGTGTCTAGTGTATAAATCCTCTGATAATGAACCACAACCTACAACACATATTCAAACACACATTGGAGTAAGTACCAGATCTGCACAAAAGTCCCCTTTACCACAGGGCCCAGACACAGACACGTCAGGAGAGGGGGGCGCAAAAAGAAAGAACAATACAAAGAAGAACAAACAATAGTATTTAACCTCAGCTCTAGATCTCTTACAGAAGATGAGGTGAATGTCTTGAACAAGGGTTTAACCTTTGTCCCTACTCCGAAATGTGATAGTTTTGATATACAGGTTGACATGAGTAGATTTCAAAGACAATTGAAATTAAAAGATTTTTTTAAGGATCAGGGAGAATACATTGCTAAACCGTTCAAATACCCTAGTACTTTTGAACCTGTCAATGTCCATACCTCTATTAAAACATTCCATCGCATGTGTGCCTCTATCTTGAACGACATACAACAACGCAGAATCCCTTCAAGTTATACCATCGCTATATCGACGATGTGTTTTTGATCTGGCATGACACTGTGGATAATCTTTACAAGTGGTTTACTGATTTAAATTCTCTTCCATCCACTATAAAATTTAAGATGGAATGTGATACGAAGACTATACACTTCCTGGACTTGGAAATCTACAAAACAAAGATAAATGATGGCTATGCACTACATACCACTTTGTTTCAAAAGAGCACAAACACAAATTCCATTTTACACTACAATAGTAATCATCCTAAATTTCAAAGGGATGGGGTCAGTTCTTCGCAGCTCCTGCGGGTGGTGCGTAATAACACGGACAACCATCGCAAGACCTGTCAACTAACAAATGGCGTCACGTTTCCTTGTAAGAGGATATCTCGTGGATTTGATTACTGAGCAAAGTAAAACAGCACAGGAATGGACACAGGATAATCTTACCATACGGAAAAATATCAAGAAAGATGACAAATGATTGAACTTCATCACGACATATACACCTGGTACACGGGCTCTAGCCTCCGCAATCAAGGAGAATTGGAATGTGATCTCAGGAGATAACAGTTTACCTTTCTACCAGTCTCCATCTCAAAGGCTAGTATACAGAAGGGCAAGTAATTTACGTGATATGCTGGTGAATAATGATCCCACTCATTGTTATGAAAAACAAACATGGTTACCCAAAGGTAAACTGGGTTGCTTCCGATGTGGAAGTTGTGTCACCTGTAATAACCTGCTGACTGGGAACACGTTCAACCATCCTCACACGAATAAGAGATATAACATCAGACACAGATTTTCGTGCACATCTGATTTTGTGATATATGTCATCATCTGTCCGTGCTCTTTTTACTACGTGGGAAAGCATTGGATAAGGGTCGATCGGACCAGCCTGTGGCTAGACATTTTTTACAAGCAGGCCATTCTATATCTATGCTGAGGGCAATACTAATTGACCATGTTCCATGTCCTAAGAGAGGAGGTAATAGAGGACTAGCTCTATTACCACAAGAGTCACGGTGGATTTTTACACTAGACACAGTGCACCTGCACCCCAAGGGTCTGAATGCGAATATAGACTTCGCTTGTTGCTACCGTAAATGATATCAATGATGGTTACAATCCGTGTTGTTTCTACCCTCTTCCTGAGACATGATGCATCTAGGCTGTTTACATTAGGGTTAGTTATAATATAAGATCATATATATATATTAATTGATGTACATACCCTTATTAAGCTTTCATGCTTTCTGTGCACCACTAGTTATGTAGTGTGCGGTGTCTATAATATGACACTTTAAGTTCTCTTATTTAGCAGTTCGGTAGAGCTGTTGTAAGATTGTGTATATATTATTATCATCTTCTATAGTTCTAGTTGTCTATGGGCTGCTTGCCTATGATTAGATGTATACAGTTGCATTATTTTGCTACCTTGATACCACTGTGTATAGATGGTAGCATTATCACTTGAGTATATATTGTAAAATAGTATATATAACCTTTATGTTTGTTTAAATGTTGTTAATATTTGGTGATTGCTTGATCACTTTTAGACATCCGTCTCTCATGCAATTGACATACCGCTGCAGTGTGTTGACACTGTTTCCTAGACAACGGTCTCGTTGCTATTATGTGCCTATGTCGCGGGTCAATGACGTCACACGCCTGTGCCGATGCCAGTGTGGAAGGCTGCCGCGTGGAGACCAGATGTCTGTGGGTACACACAGGTAATCACTTAGTGGGTTGTTAGTCTTAAGGGTATTTAAGTAGTGGGTTCTGTATTGTTATGTTATGTCTGCACAGCCTCCATTGAAAAAGGCTCCAGGTGGAGCCGAAACGTTTGGACCAGGCCACCTGTTTAAGCAAAAAAAAAGCTGTTTGTTTAAAATTCCCTGTTTGCATCGCCTGCTTTGGGAGCAGTTTGCTGAGCGTAAGGTTTCTTAACATTGATTTTATATATATATATCACAAAAAGAAAGTAGTAAACGTCTGTGTCCAAACTGATAATTAATCCAGACTTGTAGTCTTTGATTACCCCAGCAGCTATTGCCCAAATATAAACTGCGTGTAGAGTATAAAAGTTGTAAATACACTGTGTGCATCTACAAAATCTGTGCCTTTGAAGTTGATTAAAGTGAGGAAAATCATTCATAGGTATAAATGTCCCATAAGCAATAATTCCCCCAAGGGGGTAGGATAATGAAACACTACTGGTATGGGTGCTAAACAGTGTGTATATACACAACTACAAAGTCATTCTGTGACCTCACCCACTTACCGGTCCTGGTGTCCTGTAATGCCATCCATGCTGAACAATGATGAACGCTGCCAGCGTCTTGTCGGGAACAACCTCTCCCTGATCCTCTGTATGGAACTGCCGCGTCTATGCGGGCATCTCGTTTCGAGTATCCACGTGATCTTGTTGCCCAATCAGAGGGCGGATCTTGCTCCGGCGGCTCCAACAGACTGTAGGCTTCCTCCGACCTCGATACACTGTATCTAAGCTGTCTTAATTTGTACTGGGGTAAAGTAGCGATCCAAAAGGCTGCCTCTGATAATCCAGGATGCAAAACGTAAATATCAAAAAAGGTGCAGAGGCAGCCTTCAATTTAAAAGTCAAAAATTTATTACAAAAGTAAAAATAGAAAAATACATGCAAGGGTACCAACTGTGAAAAGCAAAAAGTATCACAGCAATGAAATCGCTATTTTCATTGCTGTGATACTTTTTGCTTTTCACAGTTGGTACCCTCGCATGTATTTTTCTGTTTTTACTTTTGTAATAAATTTTGTACTTTTAAATTGAAGACTGTCTCTGCACCTTTTCTGATATATATATATATATATATATATATATATATATATATATATATATATATATATATATATATATATATATATATATATATATATATATATATATATATATATATATATATATATATATAAAACACAGTCCAAAAGCACAGGCACTCAATGGTCTTTAATAAAAAATCCAGTTTATTAAATCAAGGTTAAAATGACATAATGTTTCGGCATATTGCTGCGCCTTTGTCAAATGTCAACATACAGCAATCTAACAAGCAAACCTAAAAGCAATGACAAACGTATTAAATCCAACTTTTTATACCCATCTCATAGCGCATCGTACCGTCATCAAACACTCACATGTGAGTGACGTCATTGACGAGTGCCGAGGCTCGTAACGTCATGACGTATGAGGCCACATTGCCATAGCAATGTGGTATACACAACTTCAGAGGTTATAGCACTGGCTTCAATATATATAACAGGAAGGATATTAATATACATAAATGTACATCTGCATCTTACATCGTGACTGTAAGCAAAGAAGTTAAGGAGAACAGTATAGCCATTACATAAGCGGTTAATACATAGCATGCTATAATATGCATACAACACTATTGCAACTCGATAGTGCCTTAAATAAAGCCCCACTAGTGATACAGTTAACAATGTGCAATAAAAGCACACTGAAATTGCACAACCACAGCACTCCCAGTCTCAGGTCCAAATTATATGTTGTCAAACAGAATTGGTTATGTATGCAATTACACCAGATCACAAAATGAGGTTCACATTATCAAAACTAAAGCAGTACATTACTTATACCCCAACAGTTAAATCCATTGGATTCCTTCGGTGTCTAATGGAGCATATATAGAAACTTTCACAAACAGTAGAAACCCATAAATGCTTAGCTCAAATATAGCATCATTTAATAAAAAGGGCTAAAATCCAATGAGGTGTTAAGGCCCCTTGGGGCTAGAGTGTCCATCCGATAGATCCATTGACTTTCCAATTGTAGCAGTTTTTTTGCTCAGTTGCCACCCCTAGGCATGGGGGGTACATGATCGATCAACATAGACCGTAGACTTGAAACACCATGTTTGAACTTGATGAAGTGGCACGCCACAGGCTGGTCAGATTTACCCTTGGTCAATGCCTCACGTATGGCACAACGGTGATTGGCCATCTGCTCCCGGAAGGTAGTTACTGTCTTCCCAATGTATACTCTCGAACACGGGCATATCAGCATGTAGATCACAAACGCACTGGTGCAAGACAACCTATGGCGTATCGTGTTGTTGTGTGGATGTTGGAACGTGGGGCCCCTAAGCATACCATTACAGGTGATACAACTGCCACATGGGAAACAGCCCATATTAGCTGATTTCAACCATGTTTCCTTTTTATAATGATTCACAGGGTCAGATTTGACCAACAGGTCTCTTAGATTGCTCACCCTACGGTACACTATTCTGGGGGCCATCATCCTCTGAAATGGGAGTGTAGTATCCATCTCCACAACCGCCCAATGTCGCCGTACAGCCTTTGCCAAGGTGTCACATCTAGGTACATACGTGGTGATCATATTAAACTGTTGTCCAGAATTAACTGTGGCCATATTGTTGGTGTTCACAACATCAGTGTTCAGCAACCTCTTCTGGATCGATCCGATTTCCTCTCTAGCGTAGCCCCTCGAAGAGAGCTTCTCTTCCATCTCCATCAGTTGTTTATGCATAATAGGCTTTTCACTGTTGTTCCTGATTACCCGAGTAAGCTGCGAGGTGATAATTCCCTTCTTTTGATGCCTGAGATGGAAACTTCTAGCATCCAACAAGGAATTGTGGTCTGTCGGTTTTGTGTATAACGATGTACCAAACCAATATCGATCACAGGCATCAATCTTAAAGATATTAAGATCTAAAAAGTGCACAGTGCATACATCATATTCAAGTTTAAATCTGATAGGGCATTCCATGGAGTTTAAACGAGACACCCACTCACGCAACTCACATTCGCTTCCTTTCCACACTAGGAAGACATTGTCGATGTAGCGTGTGTAATATTGCACATTCGGATGATCGAATGGTTTCATTAGTTCCTGCTCATACCAAGTCATGTACAGATTTGCATAAGTGGGTTCCATGTTCGAACCCATGGCTGTCCCTGCGACCTGGAGAAAAAAGTCGCCTTCAAATTTATAGTAATTTTTCTCTAAACAGAGTGTGAGTAGTTCACATAGAAACTCGATCGGGGGACCACTGTATAAAGGGTTCCCAGTCAACATATAATTTGGACCTCAGACTGGGAGTGCTGTGGTTGTGCAATTTCAGTGTGCTTTTATTGCACATTGTTAACTGAATCGCTAGTGGGACTTTATTTAAGGCACTATCAAGTTGCAATAGTATTATATGCATATTATAGCATGCTATGTGTTAAACGTTTATGTAATGGCTATACTGTTTGTGACGTGAGTTACCAAGATCTGGGGGCCTGTTATGGGACATTCTTTGGGCAGGAGGTAAATGGGCTTAAGGATACCCAGAGACTGCATGGAAATGTGGAATTGTATATGCTGGACAACCCATGTACTTTCATAACTCTATCTTATGTCCATGTCACCCTGTATCCATAAATACAGGATGGGTACAGGGTGTGCGTGCCCCTTGTGGGAGCAATTGTGACTCTATAAACCAAGTGGGCATAAAGGACTTAATAGTTAATAAGAGCTGTTCTTATATTCTGTAATAAGATGTATTTTATTTACGTTTCTAATCTGATTGTGTCTCAGGAGTCTGTCTGGGTAAACTGATTGTGTTCCTGTGTGATTATGTTAACTAGACTGCCCAACATCAGATTGTCTGAGTAAACTTTCTTCCCCAGTTAATTAACTTGATTTGTTAATCTGTTTTACCTGTGAATAGACAATTGCTAGAGGCTTGATGTATTGATTATATGTTTGGTTTACTGTTTAACCAATTCCCTATGTAACCTGAAGCTCTGTAAATCTGGAATGCCAGGGTGTATAAATCTGTGTGCTGCTTTCAAATAAAGTGTTAATTTTTGTGTTCAGACAACTGAGTGTTGCATCAGATCTGTTCTCCTCCATAACTTTAGACTGCGGTCAAAGGGGGGTACCAGGAGCTATTGCTCTGGATAAAAGGATGTCCAGGACAAGGGAAGTGTTCTGACGGAGGTACTCATTTGGGGTACCAGCGGTCCGTCACATCTGGTGGCAAGCGCTGGGATTGATTTCTTGTCCTGCTGACAGAGGAGGAGCGGCACTGTCACCCTCAGCTATGGAAACGGAGCTCCTATGGTGAATGCAGCAAGTGCTTACCCACCTTGATTAACCTGTTTCTGCACAGGCCAAGCTGGGGTGGAGGGATGTGCCGTCTAGCTATCAGTCCCTAAGCAGCACTACAAAGATGCGCCAATGGCAGTCAGTGAAGGATCGCAGCCAGACGATTATAGATGATGCAGAGGAAAAATTCCACAGCAGAGTACGGAGAAGGTTGTCAATCTACGGAGCCAACCCATCTGAAGCAGCAGTCCGAGTAACGAAAGCCGAGGTGGTGAAGCAGTTCACCAGGTATAGGAATATTCGGACAGCTGAGATGCTGGGATCAGATACCTCTAAATGGGAAGTTCCAATATGGGACTTCGAGTGGCAAGTCAAACTCGCCCTTGCTGTTTTAGGAGGGCCAGTTCCAGAGGAGATGTGCCTGGAATGGAGAGCCCTGATTCGGCTAGAGATGTGGGAAGATGCACTGGAGAATTGGTATGGCTGCAGAGGCAAAGTCCTTCCCTCCCCAGAACAATGCTTCGGGACCAGGTAAACTTGCGGCTCTGCTTACTGAGAGGACAACCCACAGGTGAGGGGATAGCCGAACTGAAGTGTCTGGTGCAAAGAGAGGTCGAGCTCGAGGATCGGTACAGAGTGTTATATTGGTTTGCAGACAGGTGGCAGTCAAGGGCAGAAACGCACTATTCCCCGGAAGGTGATGACTTTGGTGGCCCCGACTTATTATGGGAAGCATTTGAGGAGAAAGTTAACTTTGGCAGTCCCGAGGGATATAGATTCTAGGACATTCAAAGCAAGAGGCGGGAGCTTTTACAGCCATCGGAAGCACTTGCCTTAGAGCCTGACCTGACATGGCTTATTTATCAGGAATGGTACCTTGAGGTGGATTAACTGGAAAGTGGTCCTTTACTTACTTCAGAGGCAGCGGATCTAGTGGACTTCATATCAACGGATGTTGGTCCGGGAAGTGTGGATGAGACAGTTGTCTCCACACGTGGAGTGCAGGGATATGGGGAAGTTGGACCAGGTCACCAACCCCCTGGCATGGGGACCCTAGTCACCCTGTTATCTCCCCAGCTGGACCCAGAGATTGTGGATCTAATTGACTTTTCCTCTTAGCTGTCAGATGCGGATTACCAAACAGAAGAGCAGGCAACAGGGCAGAGTGTTGTTGGCCTCTGCCCACCCCTAACCAGCACCCCAGAAAACAGGAATGACAGCCTCACGCTGGCATAGGGACAGGAGGAGCATGCAGCTATCCCAGCGGAGGAGCTGTCATTGGGACCAAGAGACGTCGGCCTCTCTCCGCAAGCAATGGGAGATTCCTATCCATTACAAGTGGATGGGACTTCAGTCTCCACCTGTATTCTTCAGGGATGCTGGGCAGTTGGCCAAGATCCGCAAAACATGTTGGAGTGAGCTCAGCCACCCTGTCTTCTCTCCAGCAACTGAAAGGACTCCAGGGAGAAGGGAAAGTCGGCACTTCTCCCCAGCAGTGGGTATGTTCTATGAGAGAGGCAGAGGTCGGCCGGGGGAGTGATGCTCTGTTTGGGACAATTTGTTTGGGGTACTGTGTGGATAAGGGCATTGGAGGAATAGATCTACGGACTAACTTCGAAGTCAACCCATCTGGGGTCTCCTCCTGTGTTAGTCTCCTTCCGAAGGGGGAGATATGTGACGTGAGAAATGTGGAATTTTATATGCTGGACAACCCATATACTTTCATAACTCTGTCATATGTCCATGTCACCCTGTATCCATAAATACAGGATGGGTACAGGGTATGCGTGCCCCTTGTGGGAGCATTTGTGACTCTTTAAACCAAGTGGGCATAAAGGACTTAATAGTTAATAAGAGCTGCTCTTATATTCTGTAATAAGATGTATTTTATTTACGTTTCTAATCTGATTGTGTCTCAGGAGTCTGTCTGGGTAAACTGATTGTGTTCCTGTGTGATTATGTTAACTAGACTGCCCAACATCAGATTGTCTGAGTAAACTTTCTTCCCCAGTTAATTAACTTGATATGTTAATCTGTTTTACCTGTGAATAGACAATTGTTAGAGGTTTGATGTATTGTTCATATGTTTGCTTTACTGTTGAACCAATTCCCTATGTAACCTGAAGCTCTGTAAATCTGGAATGCCAGGGTGTATACATCTGTGTGCTGCTTTCAAATAAAGTGTTCATTTTTGTGTTCAGACAACTGAGTGTTGCCTCAGATCTGTTCTCCTCCATAACTTTAGACTGCGGTCAAAGGGGGGTACCAGGAGCTATTGCTCTGGATAAAAGGATGTCCAGGATAAGGGAAGTGTTCTGACGGAGGTACTCATTCGGGGTACCAAGGGGGCATGATGGGGTGGAGCCGGGACATGACGGGGCAGAGCTGGGCTGTGACAGGGGCGGAGCCGGGTACTTGATCGGGCCAGGTGGGAGTGGCCGTGGCTGTCTGCGTGAGAGAGCACAAGAGGGGTGACAGAGAGCAAAAGAGGGGAGAGAGAGCAAAATAGAGGGAGAGCAAAAGCAAAAGAGAGGGGAGAGAGAGCAAATGAGAGTTGGAGAGAGAGCAAAAGAGAGGGGAGAGAGAGCAAATGAAAGGGGAGAGAGAGAGCAAAAAAGAGGGGGAGAGAGAGCAAATGAGAGGGGAGAGAGAGTGCAAAAGACAGGGGAGAGAGAGCAAATGAGAGGGGAGAGAGCGCAAATGAGAGGGGAGAGAGAGACCAAAAGAGAGGGGGGAGAGAGAGCAAAAGAGAGGGGAGAGAGCAAAAGAGAGGGGAGAGAGAGAGCAAAAAAAGAGGGGAGAGAGCAAAAAAAGGGGAGAGAGAGAGCAAAAGAGAGGGGAGAGAGAGCAAAAGAGAGGGGAGAGAGAGAGCAAAAGAGAGGGGAGAGAGAGAGCAAAAAAAGAGGGGAGAGAGAGAGCAAAAAAAGGGGAAAGAGAGAGAGAGCAAAAGAGAGAGGAGAGAGAGCAAAAGAGATGGGGGGAGTGATAGCAAAAGAGATGAGGGAGAGCAAAAGAGAGGGGAGAGAGAGAGAGCATAAGAAAGGGGAGAGAAAGCAAAAGAGAGGGGGGAGAGAAAGCAAAAGAGAGGGGGGAGAGAGAGCAAAAGAGAGGGGGTAGAGAGAGCAAAAGAGAGGGAGGAGAGAGAGCAAAAGAGAGGGGAGAGAGCAAAAGAGAGGGGGGAGAGAGAGCAAAAGAGAGGGGAGAGAGAAAAAGAGAGGGGTGAGAGAGAGCAAAAGAGAGGGGAGAGAGAGCAAAAGAGAGGGTGAGAGAGAGCAAATGAGAGGGGAGAGAGAGAGCAAAAGAGAGGGGGGAAAGAGAGCAAATTAGAGGGGAGAGAGAGACAAAATGAGAGGGGGGAGGGAGAGCAAAAGAGAGGGGGGGAGGGAGAACAAATGAGAGGGGAGAGAGAGAAAGCAATGAGAGGGGGAGGGAGAGCAAAAGAGAGGGGGAGAGAGAGCAAAAGAGAGGGGGGAGAGAGAGCAAAAGAGAGGGGGGAGAGAGAGCAAAAGAGAGGGGAGAGAGAGCAAAAGAGAGGGTGAGAGAGAGGAAATGAGAGGGGAGAGAGAGAGCAAAAGAGAGGGGGAAAGAGAGCAAATTAGAGGGGAGAGAGAGACAAAATGAGAGGGGGGAGGGAGAGCAAAAGAGAGGGGGGAGGGAGAGCAAATGAGAGGGGAGAGAGAGAAAGCAATGAGAAGGGGAGGGAGAGCAAAAGATAGGGGGAGAGAGAGAGCAAAAGAGAGGGGAGAGAGCAAAAGAGAGGGGGAGAGAGAGCGCAAGAGAGAGGGGGAGAGAGAGCAAAAGAGAGAGAGGAAAAAAGAGAGGGGGACAGAGAGCACAAAAGAGAGGGGGAGAGAGAGAGCAAAAGAGAGGGGGAAGAGAGCAAAAGAGAGGGGAGAGAGAGAGCAAATAGAGGGGGAGAGAGAGCAAAAGAGAGGGGGGAGAGAGCAAAAGAGAGGGGGAGAGAGAGCAAATAGAGGGGGAGAGAGAGCAAAATAGAGGGGAGAGAGAGCAAAAGAGAGGGGGGAGAGAGCAAATGAGAGGGGAGAGAGAGTGCAAAAGACAGGGGAGAGAGAGCAAATGAGAGGGGAGAGAGCGCAAATGAGAGGAGAGAGAGAGAGCAAAAGAGAGGGGGGGAGAGAGAGCAAAAGAGAGGGGAGAGAGCAAAAGAGAGGGGAGAGAGAGAGCAAAAAAAGAGGGGAGAGAGCAAAAAAAGGGGAGAGAGAGAGCAAAAGAGAGGGGAGAGAGAGAGCAAAAAATGAGGGGAGAGAGAGAGCAAAAAAAGGGGAGAGAGAGAGAGCAAAAGAGAGGGGAGAGAGAGAGCAAAAGAGACAGGGGGAGTGATAGCAAAAGAGAGGAGGGAGAGCAAAAGAGAGGGGAGAGAGAGAGCATAAGAAAGGGGAGAGAAGCAAAAGAGAGGGGGGAGAGAAAGCAAAAGAGAGGGGGTAGAGAGAGCAAAAGAGAGGGGGGAGAGGGAGCAAAAGAGAGGGGAGAGAGCAAAAGAGAGGGGGGAGAGAGAGCAAAAGAGAGGGGAGAGAGAAAAAGAGAGGGGGGGAGAGAGAGCAAAAGAGAGGGGAGAGAGAGCAAAAGAGAGGGGGAGAGAGAGCAAATGAGAGGGGAGAGAGAGAGCAAAAGAGAGGGGGGAAAGAGAGCAAATTAGAGGGGAGAGAGAGACAAAATGAGAGGGGGGAGGAAGAGCAAATGAGAGGGGAGAGAGAGAGAGCAATGAGAGGGGGAGGGAGAGCAAAAGAGAGGGGGAGAGAGACAGCAAAAGAGCGGGGAGAGAGCAAAAGAGAGGGGGAGAGAGAGCGCAAGAGAGAGGGGGAGAGAGAGCAAAAGAGAGAGAGCAAAAGAGAGGGGGACAGAGAACACAAAAGAGAGGGGGAGAGAGAGAGCAAAAGAGAGGGGGAAGAGAGCAAAAGAGAGGGGGGAGAGAGAGCAAATAGAGGGGGAGAGAGAGCAAAAGAGAGGGGGAGAGAGCAAAATAGAGGGGGGAGAGAGAGCAAATAGAGGGGGAGAGAGAGCAAAATAGAGGGGAGAGAGAGCAAAAGAGAGGGGGGAGAGAGCAAAAGAGAGGGGGGAGAGAGCAAATGAGAGGAGAGAGAGAGCAAAAGAGAGGGGGGAAAGAGAGCAAATTAGAGGGGAGAGAGAGACAAAATGAGAGGGGGGGAGGGAGAGCAAAAGAGAGGGGGGAGGGAGAGCAAATGAGAGGGGAGAGAGAGAAAGCAATGAGAAGGGGAGGGAGAGCAAAAGATAGGGGGAGAGAGAGAGCAAAAGAGAGGGGAGAGAGCAAAAGAGAGGGGGAGAGAGAGCGCAAGAGAGAGGGGGAGAGAGAGCAAAAGAGAGAGAGGAAAAAAGAGAGGGGGACAGAGAGCACAAAAGAGAGGGGGAGAGAGAGAGCAAAAGAGAGGGGGAAGAGAGCAAAAGAGAGGGGAGAGAGAGAGCAAATAGAGGGGGAGAGAGAGCAAAAGAGAGGGGGGAGAGAGCAAAAGAGAGGGGGAGAGAGAGCAAATAGAGGGGGAGAGAGAGCAAAATAGAGGGGAGAGAGAGCAAAAGAGAGGGGGGAGAGAGCAAATGAGAGGGGAGAGAGAGTGCAAAAGACAGGGGAGAGAGAGCAAATGAGAGGGGAGAGAGCGCAAATGAGAGGAGAGAGAGAGAGCAAAAGAGAGGGGGGAGAGAGAGCAAAAGAGAGGGGAGAGAGCAAAAGAGAGGGGAGAGAGAGAGCAAAAAAAGAGGGGAGAGAGCAAAAAAAGGGGAGAGAGAGAGCAAAAGAGAGGGGAGAGAGAGAGCAAAAAATGAGGGGAGAGAGAGAGCAAAAAAAGGGGAGAGAGAGAGAGCAAAAGAGAGGGGAGAGAGAGAGCAAAAGAGACAGGGGGAGTGATAGCAAAAGAGAGGAGGGAGAGCAAAAGAGAGGGGAGAGAGAGAGCATAAGAAAGGGGAGAGAAGCAAAAGAGAGGGGGGAGAGAAAGCAAAAGAGAGGGGGTAGAGAGAGCAAAAGAGAGGGGGGAGAGGGAGCAAAAGAGAGGGGAGAGAGCAAAAGAGAGGGGGGAGAGAGAGCAAAAGAGAGGGGAGAGAGAAAAAGAGAGGGGGGAGAGAGAGCAAAAGAGAGGGGAGAGAGAGCAAAAGAGAGGGGGAGAGAGAGCAAATGAGAGGGGAGAGAGAGAGCAAAAGAGAGGGGGGAAAGAGAGCAAATTAGAGGGGAGAGAGAGACAAAATGAGAGGGGGGAGGAAGAGCAAATGAGAGGGGAGAGAGAGAGAGCAATGAGAGGGGGAGGGAGAGCAAAAGAGAGGGGGAGAGAGACAGCAAAAGAGCGGGGAGAGAGCAAAAGAGAGGGGGAGAGAGAGCGCAAGAGAGAGGGGGAGAGAGAGCAAAAGAGAGAGAGCAAAAGAGAGGGGGACAGAGAACACAAAAGAGAGGGGGAGAGAGAGAGCAAAAGAGAGGGGGAAGAGAGCAAAAGAGAGGGGGGAGAGAGAGCAAATAGAGGGGGAGAGAGAGCAAAAGAGAGGGGGAGAGAGCAAAATAGAGGGGGGAGAGAGAGCAAATAGAGGGGGAGAGAGAGCAAAATAGAGGGGAGAGAGAGCAAAAGAGAGGGGGGAGAGAGCAAAAGAGAGGGGGGAGAGAGCAAATGAGAGGAGAGAGAGAGCAAAAGAGAGGGGGGAAAGAGAGCAAATTAGAGGGGAGAGAGAGCAAAAGCGAGGGGAGAGAGAGAGAGCAAAAGAGAGGGGAGAGAGCAAAAGAGAGGGGGGAGAGAGAGCAAAAGAGAGGAGAGAGAGAAAAAGAGAGGGGGAGAGAGAGCAAAAGAGAGGGGAGAGAGAGCAAAAGAGAGGGGAGAGAGAGCAAAAGAGAGGGGGAGAGAGAGCAAATGAGAGGGGAGAGAGAGAGCAAAAGAGAGGGGGGAAAGAGAGCAAATTAGAGGGGAGAGAGAGACAAAATGAGAGGGGGGAGGAAGAGCAAATGAGAGGGGAGAGAGAGAGAGCAATGAGAGGGGGAGGGAGAGCAAAAGAGAGGGGGAGAGAGAGAGCAAAAGAGAGGGGAGAGAGCAAAAGAGAGGGGGAGAGAGAGCAAAATAGAGGGGAGAGAGAGCAAAAGAGAGGGGGAGAGAGCAAAATAGAGGGGAGAGAGAGAGCAAAAGAGAGGAGAGAGATAGAGCAAACGAGAGGGGGGAGAGGGAGAGCAAAAGAGAGGGGGTAGAGAGAGCAAAAGAGAGGGGGAGAGGGAGCAAAAGAGAGGGGAGAGAGCAAAAGAGAGGGGGGAGAGAGAGCAAAAGAGAGGGGAGAGAGAAAAAGAGAGGGGGGAGAGAGAGCAAAAGAGAGGGGAGAGAGAGCAAAAGAGAGGGGGAGAGAGAGCAAATGAGAGGGGAGAGAGAGAGCAAAAGAGAGGGGGGAAAGAGAGCAAATTAGAGGGGAGAGAGAGACAAAATGAGAGGGGGGAGGGAGAGCAAATGAGAGGGGAGAGAGAGAGAGCAATGAGAGGGGGAGGGAGAGCAAAAGAGAGGGGGAGAGAGAGAGCAAAAGAGAGGGGAGAGAGCAAAAGAGAGGGGGAGAGAGAGCGCAAGAGAGAGGGGGAGAGAGAGCAAAAGAGAGAGAGCAAAAGAGAGGGGGACAGAGAGCACAAAAGAGAGGGGGAGAGAGAGAGCAAAAGAGAGGGGGAAGAGAGCAAAAGAGAGGGGGGAGAGAGAGCAAAAGAGAGGGGGAGAGAGCAAAATAGAGGGGGGAGAGAGCAAATAGAGGGGGAGAGAGAGCAAAATAGAGGGGAGAGAGAGCAAAAGAGAGGGGGGAGAGAGCAAAAGAGAGGGGAGAGAGAGAGCAAAAGAGAGGAGAGAGATAGAGCAAATGAGAGGGGGGAGAGGGAGAGCAAAAGAGAGGGGGAGAGAGAGCAAAAGCGAGGGGAGAGAGAGAGAGCAAAAGAGAGGGAGGAGAGAGAGCAAAAGAGAGGGGGGAGAGATAGCAAAAGAGGGGGAGAGAGCAAAAGAGAGGGAGGAGAGAGAGCAAAAGTAAGGGGGGAGAGAGAGCAAAAGGGGTGGTGAAAGAATCAACCTGGATGCAGCGTAAGCTGCATCCAGGTTGATTCCAAAAATGTCAGGGTGGTAAAAGAATCCACCTGGATGCAGCTCCTTTCACCACTCTGCCATTTTCGGAATCCACCTGGATGGCAATGTGGTTTAAGAATCCAACTGGATGCAGCGTAAGCTGAATCCAGGTGGATTCTAAAAATGGCAGGGTGGTGAAAGAATCCACCTGGATGCAGTGTGAGCTGCATCCAGGAGGATTCTTTCACCACCCTGCCATTTTTGGAATCCACCTGGATGGCAGGGTGGTGAAAGCATCCACCGAAAATGACAGAGTGGTTCCGTCACCACAATTGACCGCCCTTCCGAAAATGGCAGGGTGGTTCCATCACCACAAAATACTGCCCTATGGCAAAAATTAGACTGCCCTTTGGGCAGGCTTATCGACTAGTTTTAATTTATATTTGAGTTTTAGCAGAAAAATATTATTTTTTTAATTTAATTATAATTGAGATTTTTTTTTTCTTTAATAATTTTTATTTGAGGTTAATTTCAAGGCATACAACATCATAAAACAAATTCTTATGTCACATAAAGCAAAATATCAGACATAACAGTGTGTACATATAACAAAATGGGAGAGTGACAAACAAAAGGCTGGTCACCAATATACCACATTAAATAATATAGAGATGGGATCTAACATAAAATAACATTTCAAAGCAACAGAAGGTAAATTGAAACATAAGAGATCACTTTTGGATTTCAAATAACAAACCTTTATTTTATAATAGTAAAAACTTTAAATTATGAAACAGCATTTAACCCCTACAGCCATTAGTAGAAAGTTTACATTAACTAAAACCTCCTTCAGAATAAATAGCGACCACTCTTGTGTCACTCCCAATTCGGTAAGATACTAGGAGGTTATTAGGGGCTCATGTACGATATGTGGTCTCTCACAGGTCACACTGTGGATGAAATATCTATAGCTAAGAAGCAGTGTTTAATTTAAACGTATGAATGAGTGAGCCCAGATGGATCAAATTAATAAAATAGTATATATTTGGGAGGGGTATTGATGTTTCTACCTTATATTGATATTATAACAGATATTTCTTGGGTTTAAGTAAATTATGTAATGAACTAAGATAGTACTAGATAGTGGAGTACATTCACGCCCGGGGGAGTTAATATAGCTATGTACTAATTTGAGGCTAGATGTTAAAATTAGAGGACTTAAATACATAGTAAAAGAGATCACTTTTGGATTTCAAATAACAAACCTTTATTTTATAATAGTAAAAACTTTAAATTATGAAACAGCATTTAACCCCTACAGCCATTAGTAGAAAGTTTACATTAACTAAAACCTCCTTCAGAATAAATAGCGACCACTCTTGTGTCACTCCCAATTCGGTAAGATACTAGGAGGTTATTAGGGGCTCATGTACGATATGTGGTCTCTCACAGGTCACACTGTGGATGAAATATCTATAGCTAAGAAGCAGTGTTTAATTTAAACGTATGAATGAGTGAGCCCAGATGGATCAAATTAATAAAATAGTATATATTTGGGAGGGGTATTGATGTTTCTACCTTATATTGATATTATAACAGATATTTCTTGGGTTTAAGTAAATTATGTAATGAACTAAGATAGTACTAGATAGTGGAGTACATTCACGCCCGGGGGAGTTAATATAGCTATGTACTAATTTGAGGCTAGATGTTAAAATTTGAGGACTTAAATACATAGTAAAAGCTTCCGTCACAACGCAGCTGTGTATATATCTTTACCAGTTTTCAAGACAAGTCAGTAGCCTAACCTATTTCAAGACATATGGTACCCCTGGTATCAGCGACACTTAAAGGGATACTAAACCCACATTTTTTCTTTCATGATTCAGATAGAGCATGCAATTTTAAGCAACTTTTTAATTTACTTCTATTATAAATTTTTCTTCGTTCTTTGCTATCTTTATTTAAAGATTAAAGATTAGGATCCGGTCCATTTTAGGTTCAGCACCCTGTATAGTGCTTGCTTATCGGTGGCTACATTTAAGCCACCAATAAGCAAGTATAACCCAGGTCCAAAGCAAAAATGGGCCTGCTCCTAAGCTTTGTATTCCTGCTTTTTAAATAAGATAGCAAGAGAACGAAGAAACATTGATAATAGAAGTAAATTAGAAAGTTGCTTAAAATTGCATGCTCTATCTGAATCATTAAAGAAAAAATTGGGTTTAGTGTCCCTTTAATGGATTAGATTAAAATCCCCTTAATCAGAGATTATAAGTGCCATGCTGCTGACAGCACAGCAAAGTGAATCAATAAGGCTAAGAGGTCAAGCTTAGGAATGGGTGCCATACAATAGTTAAATATCCACATTAAAGTGAAGGTAAATTTGACAGCTATTGAAATTGGCCAAGTATTTATTTATAGCACCTTAATCCAGTTGCTAATATATTTTTTATCTTTTAGCTATAGTATTTATAATATTTATGTTTGAAAGTCTGTACCGTCTTGCGGCAGACTCCTCCCTTCCGCTACTTCCTTGTTCTCCTGAGTGTGACATCTTCGGTTTCACCAAAGCGCGTTCACAAAGTTGATTCCAACTACGCATGCGCCAATCGCCGTTGACACATAGTAGTCAATGAATTACTATATTCATTGACTACTATACTGTCAGAGATAAAATATGTTAATAAACTATTAGATTAAAGCGGTACTTCCAATTTACATTTTGAGGGGTAAAGTGATTCACTTGTCCATATCAGAGTAGCCCGTAATAATAATACGATGACGTATTATGGGATTTTCTAAGTAATGCCAGTATGCATGCGCGAAACAGGAGCGCGCGTGGATTTAGATAATAAGAAATAAATTGAAGAACATGCGCATAACATTAAGTAGGGGGGTGACGTGGTGTGACGGCCGCCTAACGGCCAGATTTTCAATTGGCGCAAAGAAAAACGTGATCTAGAAGGGAAAACAATAAAAAAATAACGGGTTGTTTTAGCGGTCATTAAAAAAGTGAGTTAAAACAGTGATATCTTGATTTACATTACATTTTAAGAAAATTAGGCCTAGATTTAGAGTTTTGTCGGTAAGGACCCGTGTAGCTAACGCCAGCTTTTTTCTGGCCGCACCATAAAAATAACTCTGGTATTGAGAGTCCACATAAAGGCTGCGTTAGGCTCCAAAAAAGGAGCGTAGAGCATATTTAACGCAGCTTCAACTCTCGATACCAGAGTTGCTTACGCAAGCGGCCAGCCTCAAAAACGTGCTCGTGCACGATTCCCCCATAGGAAACAATGGGGCTGTTTGAGCTGAAAAAAAACCTAACACCTGCAAAAAAGCCGCGTTCAGCTCCTAACGCAGCCCCATTGTTTGCTATGCGTAAACACTTCCTACGTCTGCACCTAACACTCTAACATGTACCCCGAGTCTAAACACCCCTAACCTTACATTTATTAACCACTATTCTGCCGCCCCCGCTATCGCTGACCCCTGCATATTATTATTAACCCCTAATCTACCACTCCGGACACCGTCGCTACTTACATTATCCCTATGTACCCCTAATCTGCTGCCCTAACATCGCCGACCCCTATATTATATTTATTAACCCCTAATCTGCCCCCACAACGTCGCCTCCACCTGCCTACACTTATTAACCTCTAATCTAACGAAATTAATTAACTCTTATTAAATAAATTATTCCTATTTAAAGCTAAATACTTACCTGTAAAATAAATCCTAATATAGCTACAATATAAATTATAATTACATTGTAGCTATTTTAGGATTAATATTTATTTTACAGGCAACTTTGTAATTATTTTAACCAGGTACAATAGCTATTAAATAGTTAAGAACTATTTAATAGTTACCTAGTTAAAATAATTACAAAATTACCCGTCAAATAAATCCTAACCTAAGTTACAATTAAACCTAACACTATACTATCATTAAATTAATTAAATACAATACCTACAATTATCTACAATTAAACCTAACACTACACTATCAATAAATTAATTAAATACAATATCTACAAATAACTACAATGAAATAAACTAACTAAAGTACAAAAAATAAAAAAGAACTAAGTTACAAAAAATAAAAAAATATCTACAAACATAAGAAAAATATTACAACAATTTTAAACTAATTACACCTACTCTAAGCCCCCTAATAAAACAACAAAGCCCCCCAAAATAAAAAATGCCCTACCCTATTCTAAATTACTAAAGTTCAAAGCTCTTTTACCTTACCAGCCCTGAACAGGGCCCTTTGCGGGGCATGCCCCAAGAAGTTCAGCTCTTTTGCCTGTAAAAAAAACATACAATACCCCCCCAACATTACAACCCACCACCCACATACCCCTAATCTAACCCAAACCCCCCTTAAATAAACCTAACACTAAGCCCCTGAAGATCTTCCTACCTTGTCTTCACCATACCAGGTTCACCGATCGGTCCTGAAGAGCTCCTCCGATGTCCTGATCCAAGCCCAAGTGGGGGGCTGTAGATGTCCATGATCCGGTAGAAGTCTTCATCCAAGCGGGGCAGAAGAGGTCTTCCATCCGATTGAAGTCTTCATCCAAGCGGGGCAGAAGAGGTCTTCCATCCGATTGAAGTCTTCATCCAGGCGGCATCTTCTATCGACATCCATCTGGAACGGAGCGGCAGCATCCTGAAGACCTCCGACGCGGAACATCCATCCTGGCCGACGACTGAACGACGAATGACGGTTCCTTTAAATGACATCATCCAAGATGGCGTCCCTCGAATTCCGATTGGCTGATAGGATTCTATCAGCCAATCGGAATTAAGGTAGGAATATTCTGATTGGCTGATGGAATCAGCCAATCAGAATCAAGTTCAATCCGATTGGCTGATCCAATCAGCCAATCAGATTGAGCTTGCATTCTATTGGCTGTTCCGATCAGCCAATAGAATGCGAGCTAAATCTGATTGGCTGATTCCATCAGCCAATCAGAATATTCCTACCTTAATTCCGATTGGCTGATAGAATCGGAATTCGAGGGACGCCATTTTGGATGACGTCATTTAAAGGAACCGTCATTCGTCGTTCAGTCGTCGGCCAGGATGGATGTTCCGCGTCGGAGGTCTTCAGGATGCTGCTGCTCCGTTCCAGATGGATGTCGATAGAAGATGCCGCCTGGATGAAGACTTCAATCGGATGGAAGACCTCTTCTGCCCCGCTTGGATGAAGACTTCAATCGGATGGAAGACCTCTTCTGCCCCGCTTGGATGAAGACTTCTACCGGATCATGGACATCTTCAGCCCCCCGCTTAGGCTTGGATCAGGACATCAGAGGAGCTCTTCAGGACCGATCGGTGAACCTGGTATGGTGAAGACAAGGTAGGAAGATCTTCAGGGGCTTAGTGTTAGGTTTATTTAAGGGGGGTTTGGGTTAGATTAGGGGTATGTGGGTGGTGGGTTGTAATGTTGGGGGGGGGTATTGTATGTTTTTTTTACAGGCAAAAGAGCTGAACTTCTTGGGGCATGCCCCGCAAAGGGCCCTGTTCAGGGCTGGTAAGGTAAAAGAGCTTTTAACTTTAGTAATTTAGAATAGGGTAGGGCATTTTTTATTTTGGGGGGCTTTGTTGTTTTATTAGGGGGCTTAGAGTAGGTGTAATTAGTTTAAAATTGTTGTAATATTTTTCTTATGTTTGTAGATATTTTTTTATTTTTTGTAACTTATTTCTTTTTTATTTTTTGTACTTTAGTTAGTTTATTTCATTGTAGTTATTTGTAGGTATTGTATTTAATTAATGTATTGATAGTGTAGTGTTAGGTTTAATTGTAGGTAATTGTAGGTATTTTATTTAATTAATTTAATGATAGTATAGTGTTAGGTTTAATTGTAACTTAGGTTAGGATTTATTTGACAGGTAATTTTGTAATTATTTTAACTAGGTAACTATTAAATAGTTCTTAACTATTTAATAGCTATTGTACCTGGTTAAAATAATTACAAAGTTGCCTGTAAAATAAATATTAATCCTAAAATAGCTACAATGTAATTATAATTTATATTGTAGCTATATTAGGATTTATTTTACAGGTAAGTATTTAGCTTTAAATAGGAATCATTTATTTAATAAGAGTTAATTAATTTCGTTAGATGTAAATTATGTTTAATTTAGGGGGGTGTTAGTGTTAGGGTTAGACTTAGCTTTAGGGGTTAATACATTTATTAGAATAGCGGTGAGCTCCGGTCGGCAGATTAGGGGTTAATAATTGAAGTTAGGTGTCGGCGATGTTAGGGAGGGCAGATTAGGTGTTAATACTATTTATTATAGGGTTAGTGAGGCGGATTAGGGGTTAATAACTTTAATATAGTAGCGCTCAGGTCTGCGCGGCAGATTAGGGGTTAATAAGTGTAGGCAGGTGGAGGTGACGTTGTGGGGGCAGATTAGGGGTTAATAAATATAATATAGGGGTCGGGGGTGTTAGGGGCAGCAGATTAGGGGTACATAAGGATAACGTAGGTGGCGGCCCTTTGCGGTCGGCAGATTAGGGGTTAATAAGTGTAGGTAGCTGGCGGCAACGTTGTGGGGGGCAGGTTAGGGGTTACTAAATATAATATAGGGGTCGGCGGTGTTAGGGGCAGCAGATTAGGGGTACATAAGGATAACGTAGTTGGCGGTCGGCAGATTAGGGGTTAAAAAAATTTAATCGAGTGGCGGCGATGTTGGGGGACCTCGGTTTAGGGGTACATAGGTAGTTTATGGGTGTTAGTGTACTTTAGATTACAGTAGTTAAGAGCTTTATGAACCGGCGTTAGCCCAGAAAGCTCTTAACTACTGACTTTTTTCCTGCGGCTGGAGTTTTGTCATTAGATTTCTAACGCTCACTTCAGCCACGACTCTAAATACCGGAGTTAGAAAAATCCCATTGAAAAGATAGGATACGCAATTTACGTAAGGGGATCTGCGGTATGGAAAAGTCGCGGCTGAAAAGTGAGCGTTAGACCCTTTTTTGAGTGACTCCAAATACCAGAGTTAGCCTAAAACCAGCGTTAGGAGCCTCTAACGCTGGTTTTCACGGCTAACGCCAAACTCCAAATCTAGGCCTTCATGAATTAAAGTGCTATTGATTTTAAACAAAGAGTTATATTAGAGATAGACATGAAGGTAACTTTACCTTCACTTTAAGTGAGTTACTCCCATTATTTCTAACACATTAAAGTTGGTATAATATTTTGATATTCTAACATTAAAGTGGGAATGATATTTTGATATTCCAGTCTCAAGGAAAACAGAGTATAAACAATCATGTAAGTGGGATCTACAGGTGTATTCCCTGCAAGGGTCTATAGAAGTGGTGTTTTCTAACAAAAACATATTTCCTAACTAGCAGGCTTAAAGGGACATGAAACCCAAATATTTTCTTTCATGATTTAGAAAGAGCATGTAATTTTAAACAACTTTCTAATTTACTTCTATTATCTAATTTGCTTCATTCTCTTGATATCCTCTGCTACTAAGTATATGTAGATAGTAGAAATGTGCGTTTCGTTCAGGGATAGGCAAGGTGTCCATGACTAGCCCTTGCAGTGTCTGCCACAACCTTAGTATATTTTTTCTTTCTGATTAAATGATAGGAATAAAAATATGCAGTGTGAATAAAGTTAGTGGTTTGTCAAGAGACTGCTAGCGATATTGGGTGCTAAGTTATGAAATAAATAAGGCCTGAGTGAAATACTAGATGTGTATCTGCATCTGTATAATAACACCCAGCTCTATACAAAGACACAGTAGTGACACTGGCACATGCGTATAGCCAGACAAGGGCTGGTTATAGGGTCAGTGGTATTTGCATCAGTATAATAACACCCAGCACTATATAATGACACAGTAGTGACACTGGCACATGGGTATAGCCAGAGGAGGGCTAGTTATAGGGTCAGTGGTATCTGCATCACTATAATAACACCCAGCACTATATAATGACACAGTAGTGACACTGGCACATGTGTATAGCCAGACAAGGGCTGTTTATAGGGTCAGTGGTATTTGCATCAGTATAATAAGACCCAGCACTATATAATGACACAGTAGTGACACTGGCACATGGGTATAGCCAGAGGAGGGCTGGTTATAGGATCAGTGGTATCTGCATCAGTATAATAACACCCAGCACTATATAATGACACAGTAGTGACACTGGCTCATGGGTATAGCCAGAGGAGGCCCTGGTTATAGGATCAGTGGTATCTGCATCAGTATATTAAAACCCAGCACTATATAATGACACAGTAGTGACACTGGCACATGGGTATAGCCAGACAAGGGCTGGTTATAGGGTCAGTGGTATCTGCATCACTATAATAACACCCAGCACTATATAATGACACAGTAGTGACACTGGCTCATGGGTATAGCCAGAGGAGGCCCTGGTTATAGGATCAGTGGTATCTGCATCAGTATATTAAAACCCAGCACTATATAATGACACAGTAGAGACACTGGCACATGGGTATAGCCAGACAAGGGCTGGTTATAGGGTCAGTGGTATCTGCATCACTATAATAACACCCAGCACTATATAATGACACAGTAGTGACACTGGCACATGGGTATAGCCAGAGGAGGGCTGGTTATAGGATCAGTGGTATCTGCATTAGTATAATAACACCCAGCACTATATAATGACACAGTAGTGACACTGGCACATGGATATAGCCAGACAAGGGCTGGTTATAGGGTCAGTGGTATCTGCATCAGTATAATAACACCCAGCGCTATATAATGACACAGTAGTGACACTGGCACATGCGTATAGCCAGAGGAGGGCTGGTTATAGGATCAGTGGTATCTGCATCAGTATAATAACACCCAGCACTATATAATAACACAGTAGTGACACTGGCACATGGGTATAGCCAGAGGAGGGCTGGTTATAGGATCAGTGGTATCTGCATCAGTATAATAACACCCAGCACTATATAATGACACAGTAGTGACACTGGCACATGGGTATAGCCAGAGGAGGGCTGGTTATAGGATCAGTGGTATCTGCATCAGTATAATAACACCCAGCACTATATAATGACACAGTAGTGACACTGGCACATGGGTATAGCCAGAGGAGGGCTGGTTATAGGGTCAGTGGTATCTGCATCAGTATAATAACACCCAGCACTATATAATGACACAGTAGTGACACTGGCACATGGGCATAGCTAGAGGAGGGCTGGTTATAGGGTCAGCGGTATCTGCATCAGTATAATAACACCCAGCACTATATAATGACACAGTAGTGACACTGACACATGGGTATAGCCAGAGGAGGGCTGGTTATAGGATCAGTGGTATCTGCATCAGTATAATAACACCCAGCACTATATAAGGACACAGTAGTGACACTGGCACATGGGTATAGCCAGAGGAGGGCTGGTTATAGGATCAGTGGTATCTGCATCAGTATAACAACACCAAGTACTATAAAAAAATGTTTTTAATTTCAAATGTACCTTGGTGTCCTTCACTAAGGTCTGTACTTTGGAAAATGTCCGCCACAGCCTTTGTCTGTGCCTATCCCTGTTTTTTTTTTTCGATTCGAAATTCGGACGAATTTGTGAAATTCGGAGTTTCGGATCGATTTGAATTTCTGAATTACCCTAGCAATGAAACTAAACTAATCCGAATGCCTTTGTAACAATTAAATCCAAATTAGTTTGGATTTATTCGTTACATTCGAATGGCCATGGACTAATCACAATTACACTAGTATTGTACAGTATATTAGGTTATATCATTTTGCTAGCTCTGTGCAGGGCACATTATGTAGCTGGTACCTGTGAGGTTGGTACTTAGGTGGGATGTGCTGTGTATTACACTACTATTATGTACTGTATATTAGGTTATATACCTCTGCAAGCTCTGTGCATATTATGTAGCTGGTACCTGTGAGGTTGGTACTTATGTTGATTCAAATGGGTTACACCTAATATACAGTACATAATACTAGTCTAATACACAGCACATCCCACCTAACACATACCGAACTTCCGAATTTACGAATCGAATCCGAACCCAATAGATCCAAATTTATATGAATCCGAATAAATCCGAAACGAATTCGAAATGATCCTAAAACAAAATTCAAAAAAATCCAAATTGGTCCGAAACGAACCAAAACAAATTTTTTCGCTGCGCACAAGTCTAGTAGATAGGCTCAGAAGCTGCTGATTGGTTACTGCACATAGATGCCTACTGTGATTGGCTCACCCATGTGCATTGCTATTTCTTCAACAAAGTATTTCTAAAGAATAAAGCAAATTAGATAATGGAAGTAAATTGGAATATTGTCTAAAATTCTACCGGAATCATGAAAGAAACAATTTGGGTTTAGTGTCCCTTTAAGCAAGAGGGTGTATAAGAATGGCTCCCCGGTAAGGATATAGATATAGTTAACATATATAAAGGCATACAGCTACACGTAATATATAATTAACTTGTGCTATATAAAGAAAAACTCACTCAAAATACTTTTTACTGTATAAGCAGGAGAGAAAAGTTCAATGTCTGACAAAGACTGCAAACTGGTAATGCTCGTACCGTCTTGTACCAATGCTTGTTCATTATTTTGGTGCTATTTAGCAGATCATCCCACTCCAGACTTAAAGTGAAGGTAAATTTTTTGGGTTGCAATTACCCTCAAACCTTCTTTATAACTATTATAAAGCAGTCGCTAAATTTTTTTCACTATTTCTGTAATATTTATATATAATATATCATTTTAAATGTGATTGCCGTATCCTACCCAACTCCTCCCAGCAGCTACTTCCGTGTTTCACTGTTTCCACACAGAGAGCGGCCCTACCTGCTCTCTGCGTCGGCTAAAAGCGCGTTCACATCAAATTTTGTTCTGCGCATGCGTGACTTACACTCGATACATAGTATTCAATGAAGTACATTCTTCATTGAATACTATACTACCAGCGATATCAGACGCAGAATACAGATCATGGATTCCAAAGAAACTTTGTTTCTTCTAATAGATAAGTAAATGAAAGCAATGCAAAGTATATAGGTACCTACATTACCGAATTCCATTTTTGCAGTGATGCTATGTCTTGTATTATTTACTAATATTTCTATATAAAATATTGTAAATTTAGTTGGAATTACTTTATTTACAATCCTCATTCTTCTAACACATTTTTAATACGCTAAATATTCAATGTTTGAAAGTAATGAATATCGTAATGAATATCGATCTTACATGTAACAAAAATATACCTATTAGATACATTGGGGCATATGTATCAAGCGCCGTATGGCCTGCAGGCTCGCCAGAAACAGCAGTTATGAAGCAGCGGTTACAAATCAACGCGATCGAGTACGATCGGGTTGATTGACACCCCTCTGCTGGCGGCCCATTGGCCGCGAGTCTGCAGGGGGTGGCGTTGCACCAGCAGCTCTTGTGAGCTGCTGGTGCAATGCTGAATACGGCGAGCGTATTGCTCGCCGTATTCAGCGCGGTCTGGCGGACCTGATCCGCAGTGTCGGATCAGGTCTGCCAGACCTTGATAAATATGGGCCATTGTATTGTATTAAAATAAACTATTAAAATCAATATTCATAACATGTTAAAACATATTTCGTTTAACAGTAAATAGATTAAACAAAATATATAGAATAAATGTATATAGTTACTTATTTTAAATAAAATAAACAATCAAAATTGAAAACTCAATATGAGAAAGAACGATATTCTGTGACATAAGGCTAGTACCAACATTCAGACCATACATGCGCTTCTCCAACGATAGTTTCATAGTGGTAAATTACTTCCAATGTAGATTAACTAGTTTAAATTGTAATTAAAAGTTTTTGCCAAATGTTTTTAAAATTTAGAGCGCTATCGCTAGTACAGTTATGACTATTGTCTCTTTCTTTAGTCGATCTTTGAAATAATGCTATCTGTTAAATAATCTATATATAAAATATGTAATTTTTGTTTAAGAAATTATTATTGAAATGAAAATGTTAACTGTTTAAAATAGTCATTACAGCAGTACAGGGCCGCCATCAGGGGGTGACAGGGGTGACATTTTTTTTTAACATTTTGGCAGCCACCAGTGGGCACTACAGCAGAGTGCTAACTGAGCATGGGAAATGTTATTACAAGGAGTAAAGTATTAGCATTTGAGAGGATTTCTGAGTGTGCACTAAACCACTATGTAGAAAAAAGAGGCAGATGGCAGCACTCCAGAGTCCAGAATAAAAGATGTATATTTATTTACATTTACTCCAAACAAACATAGAACAATTACATTGTGTGTGTTATCCCTTAATCATGATCCCTTAATCATGATTAAGGGATAAAACCCAAAACGTCGTTGTTTTATGTTTGTTTGGAGTAGATGTAAATAAATATACATATTTTATTCTGGAGTGCTGCCATCTGCCTCTTTTCTACATTTTATTTGGGACTTTTTGGTGTGGAGTCCTGGATGGCGTGGTCACCCGTTTGATACAAAGGTGCTGGAGAGTATACATATTTCACTAAAGCACTATGCACAGTGTGAGACAGACTTGGCACTTTGTTTGTACAGTGTGTGCCTGAGTCAGACGGCAGATCACTTTCATTTGCAGAGGAGGTAAAACTTAGCAAATGTTTTTAATTTATTTGTGCAATTTCGGATTGTAACTTCAGTGTGGTAGTAGTTGTATGGTGGGTCCAGGTGTCCATAAAAACACATTTTTTTAGCAGCAGTGTATTTATGATGATTTGACAATGCTGTAGAAATTCTATATTTAAAACCATGCATAAATGTTTCCTCCTCTATACACTAATGGTAGGTGCCCGTTTGGCAGATATGCATTTTTATATATATATATATATTTATATTTATTACATTCCAGTTTACTGCCCCTTTATGCAAGGACTTTCCAGATGCAAGGAGGCATTTTATCTAAGATTTTTACATCTGCATAAAATGTTATACTCTCAGACTAAGATTGCTCAGTGTTTGAAATGAGACAGGTTAAGTTAAAACTGTTCAGTTTACACTACAGCTGACTTAATTTTGAAATACATACCAACAAGCCTAAATCCTGCATTTAACCAGATCTAATTGTATGAGTACCACAGCTTATGGTTCCACTAAGACCATATAGACAACAGCATTTTCAAAATCCATAAGTACAGCTGACAGATGGGAACATTTGTACACTATATTTGAAGTGGTGCTCTTGGTTGGGGAAAATGGGGAAAAAACAAACAAACATATGCCAACCTTTTAAAAGTACTTTTCTTCATCTAGCCATCTACCCAGATCATTAATGTACAATTTTGAATTCACAGAATTATTTTTGTTTGCACATTTACAAATATGATTCTTTTAAAAGTGATCTCTTAATTTCTGTTATTTAGGGGATGCAAGGTGCATAAATGTTTCCTCCTGCAAGTGTTTCTGTGGATGTCTGTGTTTATGTTTTTGTGCTTTGGTTTGTGTCTCTATGAGTGTGTATGTATTTTTTTTCTGTGGGTCTCTCTGTGAGGGTGGGTGTGTATGTCTTTGTGCATTTTCTGTGGATGTCTGTGAGGGTGAGTGCATATGTCTTTGAGCTTTTTCTATGGGTGTCTCTGTGAGGGTGTGTGTATGTTTGTCTTTGTGTATTTTCTCTGGATGCCTCTGTGAGGGTGGGTGTGTATGTCTGTTTTCTGTGGATGTCTCTGTGAGTGTGTGTGTATGTATGTATGTATGTATGTCTGTGTTTTCTGTGGATGTCTCTGTGAGGGTGTGTGTTTTCTGTGGCTGTCTCTGTGAGGGTGTGTGTATGTATGTCTTTCTGTGTTTTATGTGGTTGTCTCTCTGTGTGTGTATGTCTTTGTGTGTTTTCTGTGGGTGTCTCTGTGTGTGTATGTCTTTGTTTTCTGAAGCTGTCTTTGTCGGTGTTTCCTTGGGTGTATGTGCAAGTTTGAGTTTGTGTGTGTGTGTGTGTCCATTTTCTGTTCATTTTTAGGACATTTTGACCTTACTACTGATTATTCACATCTTTCTACAGACTTTGAGACTAATGAGACCTTTCCGAAAGTCACCTAATCAACCATTTAACCTTTAAATTATTGTTTAGGCAGTTCAGGGCCCTTCCTTTCAGCCACTGCATGCTGTTGTCATCATTTAGTTGGTATCTTCCTTTACAAAAAGATAATCAGAACTCAATATTTTGTTTTCTAAATCTCCTTTTTTTTACAAAACTGTAGTCTACCTCAATACTTGTCAGGTCAATGTAAACAAGTGCTGAGTGTCTGTTTGGGTGTCTGTGTCTGAGTGTGTTTCTTTGCTTGTCTGCTAGAGTGTCTAACTGTCTATATGTGAATCCTTATGTGTGAGTGTTTGTGTGTGTTTCAGTGTGTGAGTGTTTCTGTGTGTTTGTATGTTACTACCTTTACAACATTTCCAAGTTTAAATAGACAATTAAGAATAAAGTGCATATACGTTTTAGTCACTTGGTCAAAAATTGCACATGTCAAGGGGGGGGGGGGGCCCTGATCAATGGTTAAGTCAGGGGCCTCAAAATTTCTAGTGGCGGCCCTGCAGCAGTATCATGTTATTGCTGTAGTTAGACAGTATACTCAGACGGCGATCGCTGAATAATGGTAATTTCTAAGCCGAAGTGGAATCTAAGTCAAACAGAGCATGCGCGTCTCATGAACGAGCACCCTCAGGAAATAGGATTATTGACGTTCAACGCATGCGCATAGTAATGTAGTGATGTTTCAATGGTAGGGCTGACCACCCCGGGGGGAAAACGATGATTGGATGCTGATATAGAGGTAGCATGTCAATCAAGTTGCATAAAATATGAGGCAGAGGAAACAATCCGAACGGCGGATAATTAAACGGTAAAAAATTAAGTTGTTTCTCAATATTTAAAAAAAAAAAAACGATGAATTAAATTTATGCTAATTTTCAATTAAGTTTAAGATAGCGTAAACGAGTTTGCTTAACTTTACCTTACCTTTAATGATCCTAAGAGTCTGTAATGTCTGTAATTTTGCCCATATGCTTTTTATGTGATATGTTTTTATATATTGTTATTACTGTATGCATGTACATCATCAATTCTATTTCAGAACTCTAATTTTTAATTTTCAATTTTTAAACATTAATTAAATAGATTTTGTATTACAATCATTTTTCCAATATCAATTAAATATATTCATTATATCAATATATATCCCTACTAAGGGTTTTTTATATTAGCCAGGTACTGCACTCACTAAGCTGCTCTAAAAGCAGCGCAGCTGTATTTGATTATTAGTTATTCTGGAGAGTTTATTTCTCTGCAGTTTCTATAATCTCCCCTTCACTAAATGTCTGCTTTTGCCACCATGAATACAGGAAGAAAGGCTGTCTGGTCATGCTGACAAGGTACCTGGGAGCAATATGCCTAGAAAGTAAAAAGTAGACATGTGCATGGCGAAAAAAATCGGTTTGGTTCGGATCGATTCGTATTTTTTCGAATTTCGGTTCGGAGCGATTCAAATTCGGAAAAATTTGAATCGATTCGGTTCGGATTTGTTTCGGATTCATTCGGATTCTAATAAATTCGGCTGGATTCGGTTCGGAAATTCGGAATTTCGGTAAGTGTTAGGTGGGATTAGACTAGTATTATGTACTGTACATTAGGTGTAACCCATAGCAGAGTGATATAACCTAATATACTGTACAATACTAGTGTAATCCATGGCCATCCGAATCTACCGAATAAATCCGAATAAATCCGAAGTTATTCGGATTTATTCGGTAGATTCAGCACTATTTTAATTCAGCGATTCGGTTCGATCCAAATCTCCAAATTTTCCCGAATTTCCGAATCGAACCGAATCGCACATGTCTAGTAAAAAGTAGTTTTTTTTACGTTATCTCCGTGTATGACAGATCCATAGTTTTCTGGTGCTGCTCAATGGCATTGCTGTTCATATCGTCGTCATCTCTAGAAGTTTCCTCCAATATAGCAGGGACCTACATGTTGCATCCCTGGTTCCAGGCCTTTGTCTCAAAGTTGCGATTATCGCTAGAATTAAGTGTCACCAGGGACCTCCATATTTCTACTGCTGCCGAGTAAGCCAGCTTCGGCTCATTTACATCTGTCATTGACCAACCAAGAAGACCAGAAAGATGGATTTCACCAGGCTTTTCAAGAGGTATATCCCTGAGTTCCTCTAAATTTGCAAAAAAAACTTTTAAATAGTGCTAACAAAATGACAGTTTCAAATTATTTTTAAAAACAACCTTTGCAATACTGTGCTTAATTGGTGATATGTGTTATATGTTTAAAATATTGATATAATGTAGTGTTCTCTGTTTCCATCTTATGCAAGAAGGCTTCTTTTCAAATGCCATAGTTTAGTTTAAGGAGCAAATAGTTAGAAAAACAACAAACAGATGTGGATACATTTCTGCTAGAATGGACATTTTCAGCACCATGTCTTATGTACTAGTTCATTAAAAACAAATCTCATTAATAAAGATTTATTTTTCATTTGTGTGCTGTTATTTTACTGTCAGGATGCCCAGTACTTAGTAGCAGCTCCACCACTGCAACACTAAACACAACCCCTTCTCTCTCATTTAAACAAAGTCTTCAAACACCATGAAAAACAAGCAATACAAGGTCCATTTTAAGCCCAAATTCACCCCCTCCCTTCCCTTTTTGGTTTCTGGCAATCAAATGGGGGCGAAATGCATCCACTCCTATGAAAAGAAAATAGTTTTCAGGATTCATAATGGAACATGAAACCAGGCGGGATCTGAGACGAAAGGTTAAACCACAGAAGAAAAAGGACCCAAATGTGCCTGCAGATTTCTTTCCTATGTCTGCTGGCAAACACCTCCTTTTCTGCTCTCTCTCTCTTTTTTTAGTAATAAGATTTTCAAAATTAAACAAACAAACATTAAGCTTAACTGTAAAATAAATTAGTTAAAACAAACCCCTATCTATCTATGTTTGTGGTGGAACAGTGAGTTACACAGCATGAGGAAAGAATGAATTCATGGAATCCTTACAGAAAAAGGTAGTTCATTATAAGTAACTTGTAAACAACTATGTAGTTATTTATAACCACCTATCTATCTATCTATCTATCTATCTATCTATCTATCTATCTATCAATCAATAGATGTAGCTCAACGACCTGTTTAATGTAAAGTTCAAATTAAACTTTTATGATTCAGAAAGGACCTGCAATTTTAAACAACTTTCCAATTTACTTTTATGATCAAATTTGCTTTGTTCTCTTGGTATTCTTAGTTGAAAGCTAAACCTAGTTAGGCTCATATGCTAATTTCTAAGCCATTGAAGGCCGCCTCTTCTCTGAATGCATTTGACAGTTTTTCCAGCTAGCGGGCGTTAGTTCATGTGTGCCATATAGATGACATTGTGCTCATGCACGTAGAGTTATTTAAGCCAGCACTAATTAACTGAAATGTAAGTCTGTCAAAAGATCTGAGATAAGGAGGCAGTCTACAGAGTCCCTTTAACCCTATCTTTCAGATATTTGTAACTTTGGAAAATTGCATTGAAAATGATTCGCTGAAGCAAAATCTAAAACTAATGAACCAATCTTTATGGAATTTGTCATGCAGACTTATTTTATTTTCAGTAGGTGCTTTGCTTGTTTGGTGAAACGAACAGTGATTTATGAGACTTAAAAAGGTTTAAATTAAATTATTTTAATACATATCAAGCAGGCTTAGTAGAAGCAAAAAGCCTAAACAATTAATAAAGCATGTTTTGTGGGAATTGTAGTCCCAGATATAGATCTGTTTGGTGGTAGTTTGACTACACAAACACTACACAAGCACACTATACAAACATGCTACATACACATTGTAACAGGGCTGCTATTTTTCGTGGGTGGGATGGGCCATTTTGTTTTAGTGTTAAACTCCTATTTTATAGAGAGAGATGGGTGGAGCAGTAATCACATGATGGTGTTTGTGCCTAATTCTTCCCCTCTCTGTGCAGGGAAACTGTGGAAGATTTGCATTTATAAAGCTGTTCTTTAACAGTGATACCCTGAAAAAAAATTTCCAGCCAAGAAAATGTAAATATTTACATAATCCCATGAAGGGATTATGGTTAAGAATTTGGAATTTAGGATTGGGAATATGGTCAAGGCTACCAATTGGATTTATGTTTAGAGCAATAGGGGTTGGGGTTAAAGGGACACTGAATCCACTTTTTTTTTTCTTTCATGATTCAGATACAGCATGCAATTTTAAGCAACTTTCTAATTTACTCCAATTATCCATTTTTCTTCGTTCTCTTGCTATCTTTATTTGAAAAAGAAGCTAAGGAGCCAGACAATTTTTGGTTTAGTACGCTGGACAGCACTTGTTCTAAACCAAACAACTCAGGTTGTTCACCGCCGGAATTTAAACTTACATTCTTGCTTTTCAAATAAACATACCAAGAGAATGAAGAAAATTTGATAATAGGAGTAAATTAGAAAGTTGCTTAAAATTGCAGGTTCTATCTGAATCACGAAAGAAAAAAATTGGGTTCAGTGTCCCTTTAAAGAATGGGGACAGGGATAGGGATTTGGTTAATGGTTTGGTATATAAATCATAATAATTAGGGACGGGGTTAAGAATAAGGGTTAAAGATTACTATGTTATGGCTAGGTGTTGGGATTATTTTTAAGGATTATGTTAGGATTAGTAATTGGGATTACGGACTGAGGTTATTATTAAAGTGATGGTAAATCCTAGCGTTTCTGAAATGCTCTACGATTTACCAGCATTACAAATAAAGGGGACTTTCAGTCATAAAGTATAAAATACTTCATGTTGAAAGTACCTTTATTTGCTTGTAGTGGATGCTGAACTAAGCACCTCAGGCCTCAAACAGCAACACTATTTTTTCAATGAGTTGGTGTTTCCACCTCTTAGCAAATTTACCGTGTGGGCCAATCAGAATTATGCTTTATGTCTAGCATGCTATTGGCTAACATCACCTCACTGATAAAATAGTGTTCTGACGCTTTTTATACTTTATGACTGAAAGTCCCCTTTATTTGTAGCACTGGTAAATCCTAGCATTTCAAAAACACTAGGATTTACCATCTCTTTAAGGCTATGGATTGTGGTTAGGGTTAACTCATTTAATGCAAGTGAAGACTCTAAAGTATTATAAAAATATGTGTTGCAGCCCTCTATAGCATTCAAGGGGTTAACAATGGGCATTTGCAGTGGCAGTGTCACCTGTGCCCTTTCTATAGTGTCAACATTGCGGCCTTAGCAACAATGATGCCACAATATTTTAGCTGCAATAATGCTGTGAGACTGACATCCTTGACTAGAACAAAAAAAGTTTTTATCTAGACAAACATATTAAGTCTCATACAGAGTGTACCTCAAGTGTGTGTCTCATGGATAAGAGTTTTTTTTCACTTAGGCTTTCCCTGTCTCCCCTTACACTGCTACTGGCAAAATGTCAAATGGCAGAAAAGTGTTTTCATTTCTTAAAATTGTTTCAGTTACGTCCATTTGTCCTAATCTGACAATTTAAATTAGTAAATATTACACATGAAGCATCTAATTCACACCATCAGTCGCCAGCACATTTGAAAAAAAAAAAAATCATCTACATTTCACATTGCGCGTTCTCAGTATAGGTCTTCAGGTCATGCATAATTACAGCGCAGAGCACCGCGCTTACCAGACAGAGTTCCTTCCAAGGCCAACCTGACCATAAATGCAAACTATGCGGCTCATTGCAGAGACCACTCTGGCTAAGTGTGCTTGCTTTGGAAAGGAGACCACTGTAATTTGAAATACAACTGTTTATAGTATTAACAGGAAACATTGGCCTGTCTAAGAAATCAGAGAACGCTCAGTGAGAAAAACCTCTTCAGTTTCTATGCTAATCTAAGAAATTGACTCGCTAAACTCTGGAGACTTTAGGGAAAGATCTTCATGTAACAGTGATTAACTAGATTATCACAACTTTCAAATGAGGGGGTTACAAAGCAGAAACCCAGCTTTGAAATTCTTGCAGTGAGACAGTACAACAATGATTATATGTGCACGTAGCTATTTGTTTTTACATCATTGTATTACACTGATGCTTTGGGGGATTTATTAATAAGCACACACAGATAATTATTTTGGGGGGTGACAAATTTTGAGCCACTAGGCGTTAGATACCAAAGGACTCATTTACCTCCATGTCTGGAGGGGTGCTAAAAGCCCCCTACTGCCCACAAATGTCTTCTGGTGTACAGCAGAGGAAATTATGTCAAGAAAGTCAAGGACCTTGAGGGTAATGCCCCATATGATGTTATATTCCATACGTGTGCAAACACCCGTGATTAACCCCTTTGCGCTCCCACTCAACACTCGTAAACTAGCATAAGGAGGTAAAGAGACATTCTGTTGTAAAAATAAAATGCTGTATTTTGTAGAATATTTTATATGTAAACAAATTACCATTTTATACTATGTACTTAAAGGGACAGTAAATTATATTTTATTTTTTTAACCCTTGCAATATGAGTAGTGTACCTTTGTATGGAAGGTAAAGTTGTATACATAGTTTCTGCAATTATTTAGTAATTTACCTTTTAAATATGACCAGTAGTGCCCCCCCCCCCCCCCCGCCCCAAGTCTGCAATGTTTTTTTTCCCTACTTTTTAGCAGCAGACAGTACAGCCAATGAGAGGTGTACTCTCCCTCACAAACATGTTCACATCCACTACTTAAAGGGACAGTATACAGCAGAATTTTTATTGTTTAAAAATATAGATAATCCCTTTAATACCCATTCCATACATAATATGTTATTGTGGTTTAGCACAACCAACACTGTTATATTAATATAGTTTTTACCTCAGTGATTACCTTGTATCTCAGGGCTTGATGATTTAAAGCTCTTTGGGCTGGCAAGATTATTAAAGAATGCTCGCCAGTCCTATTACCCTGGTGGAATGATCTGAATCCACACTTTTTAAAGTGTACAAAATTTTAAACATCGTACAACACAAATAATTTAACCATTCACACAAAACCATTGTATTGTTAAATGTACAGTTTAGTCAAAATTAATAAATTGAAAGAGAAAGAGGGCGCCCATAGTCAAATTTAAGCTTTCCCGATTCAGATAGGGCATATAATTTTAAACAACTGTCCAATTTACTTTTATCATCAAATTTGCTTTTTTCTCTTAGTTTTCTTATTTGAAAGCTAAACTTAGGTAGGCTCATATGCTAATTTCTAAGCTGTTGAACTGCCTCTTATCTCAGCACATTTTGACAGTTTTTCACAGTTAGACAGATACTGTTAGTTCATTTGTGTGATATAGATAACAGTGTGCTCACTCCCATGGAGTTATTTTAGAGTCAGCACTGATTGGCTAAAATGCAAATCTGTCAATAGCACTGAGATAAGGGGGCAGTCTGCAGTGGCTTAGATACAGGGTAATCACAGAGGTTAAAGTGTATTAATATAACAGTGTTGGTTATGCAAAACCGGGGAATGGGTAAAAAAAAAATATCTATCTTTTTAAACAATAAAAAATCTGGAGTAGACTGTCCCTTTAAGGTGCATCAAAAATCATAATAAAATTCTTCACCAAAAATTGAATTTTACCAAAAACTTAAAATTTGTATGTAACTTACACTGGAATAAAGTGTATTAAATATGCATATTGCAAGTCGTAATTTTAGTACACTGGATGCACAAAAATCACTTTAAAATTCGTAGTTATAGGTACAAAGCGTATTTGATGTTTTTTCGTAAAATGGGCTGAACATGGGCGTTCCATGGGTGTATATGAAATAGTCCCTCTAATCCCAGCATAATTCTGTAAAGATTTTCGCACTACGGATCTCACAGTTTTTTTCCACCAACTAAAGATAAGATAAGATTAATTTTATTGTCATTGCACAAGTTGGAAAAACAAGGCAACAAAATATATTAAAATATCTAGCCAAGACATTGCAAATAAATAGTATAAGGTGCAAAGTACAATAGTAGTTATAAATGATTATAAAATGAAATAACTTAGATGTTAAATACACACATTATATAACATATGCAGTGTTCCATGAGTACATAGTAAAAAGTGCATGGTGCAAATCAGTATCAAACAACAAGTCAGTTGTATAAAAAGAACGCATAAGACACAGAAAAAAAAAAAAAAGAAATGTAGCAGTGTAATACAAATTATCAGTGTGATATAAAAAAGTGCATGGTGCAAATCAGTATAAGACAACAAGTCAGGTGTATAAAAAAAAATGTATGAGACCTGAATGTAATAGTTTAATACAAATTATCAATGTGATATGGATATATGCATAGTGCAATCCGTGTAGTAAGCACAGGTAATAAAAACAGATTAATAATGAGTGATAAGCAGCAATTATAATCCGAGATAGCCTGAAATTAAAAGATGAATAATCTAAAAAGAGAATATGATAAGAATTACATTAAAAAAAAGTCAGCATTAGGTATTTGTGTTCAGCATAACAACAGCTTTTGGAAAGAAACTATTTCTTAGCCTGACTCTCTTGCTATTCAGACTCCTGTACTGCCTTCCCAGATGGCAAGGGAACAAACAGTCCATGGCTAGGATGGAAAGAGTCTCCAATGATACAGTGCGCCCTTTGCAGGCATCGTCTGTGCTGGAGGTCCTCAATAGAGGGTAGCTGGACACCAATGATGTACTGGGCAGTTTTCATCACCCGTTGTAGAGCTTTCCGGTCAAGATTGGTACAGTTACCGTACCACACCGAAATGCAGTTGGTAAGAATGCTCTCAATGGTGCAGCGATAGAAATTAACCAAGATCTGAGAGGACAGATGTACTTTCTTCAGCCTCCTTAAAAAATAGAGTCACCGCTGTGCCTTTTTAACTAAAATAGATGTATTCAGTGACCAGGACAGATTTTCAGTGATGTTAGTTCCCAGAAATTTAAAATTAGTTACCTGTTCTACCTCAGACCCATTAATATATATGGGTAAGTGTGTACAGCGTTTGGTCTTCCTGTAGTCCACAATAATCTCTTTGGTCTTCTTTATATTAAGAGACAAGTTGTTATCAGCACACCATGCCACCAGGTGTGTTACCTCCTCCCTATAAGCTGACTCATCAATGTTGCTGACACTGTCTACCACAGTAGTGTCATCTGCAAACTTAATGATGGTATTTGACACAAACTTAGGCAGGCAGTCATGGATAAAAAGAGAGTATAGTAGAGGACTTAGCACACAACCTTGTGGAACTCCAGTATCACAGACTGAGGTCTATTGGTCAGGAAGTCCAGTGTCCAATTACAGAGCCAGGTATTGATACCTAAGTCATGAAGCTTCGCAACCAGCTTTGTAGGAATGACGGTGTTGAATGCTGAACTAAAATCAATAAACAACATCCTTACATAAGTATTGTTTTTGTCCAGATGGCTCAAAGCAGAGTGCAATGCCATAGAAATAGCATCTTCTGTTAACCTGTTCTTGCGGTAAGCATATTGATGAGGGTCCAGTGTACGTGGTAAACAATCTTTAAGATGGGCCATGACCAGTGTTCCCTCTAAGGCCAGATTTTGTGAGAGGCCCAGCAGTGAAACAGTTAATTAGTGAACCACACCCTGCAGTTAGCAAATACTACACAATAAAGACAGCAAGGTATGGTTTCCTTATTAACTGCTTCACTGCTGGGCTGCTCACAAAATCAGGCCTTAGAGGGAACACTGGCCATGACCAATCTTTCAAAACACTTCATGATGATGGGAGTAAGTGCGATGGGACGGTAGTCATTCAGACTCACTGCAGCAGATTATTTTGGCACCGGCTTAATAGTTGCTGTCTTAAAATACAACGCCAGAACAACCGCCTGAGCCAGTGACAGATTAAAAATGTCAGTAAAAACCTTGGCTAATTCTCCAGCACATGTCCTTAGCACCTGACCAGGAATACCGTCTGGACCGGCAGCCTTGCTTGCAACTACCCTGGAAAGTGCTTGGTACACCTCAGAAACATAGAGTGTTAACGGCTGTTCCTCTGAATGGAGAACAACTTTGATGACTGATTCATTATTGTCCCAATCAAAACGTGCATAAAAATGATTTAGCTCGTTTGGAAAAGAAGCATCTCTGATTGAGGAGATTGTATTTGCAGATTTATAGTTCGTAATGACCTGAATGCCCTGCCACATACGTCGGGGGTCACAGTTGTTGTGAAAGTGATCTTCAATAGCACTTTTTATTCCCTTTTTTAAATTTACCCTAGTAGAGATGTAAGCTTCAGCATCGCCAAATCTAAAAGCAGCGTCTCGTGCATCCAATAGGAAGCGAACCTCCCTATTCATCCAAGGTTTCTGGTTAGGAAAGATTCTTATCTTTTTGAAAGAGGTTACGCTGTTGGTACAAGAGCTGATATAATCCAAAATAAAGGAGGCATATAGGTCAATATCTATATGAGAGTCCCCCATATCTTGCATGGCAAACGTGCTCCAATCAGTGTATTTAAACTGATGCTGAAGTTTAGAAATTGCATCTTCTGGCCATACTTTAACTGTCCTTACAGATGGTTTTTCCCGTTTAATGAGGGGAGAGTACCTAGAAAACAGGAACAGTGCACAGTGATATGATTTTCCCAAGTGAGATAAAGGAATGGCCTTGTAGGCATTAGCAATATTCGTATAGACATGGTCTAATATTTTATTTCCTCTAGTGACACAAGTGACATTTTGGTGAAATTTGTGAAGTACTGTTTTTAAATTTGAGTGATTAAAAGTCCCCTGCAATGATAAAAGCCCCATCTGGATAGGCAGTTTGTAGCCTATAGCGATAGCATCAGGAGGTATGTATACTGCAATAATAACAGTGGTTGTAAACTCTCTAGGCAAGTAAAAAGGCCTGCATTTTATCAGCAGTTACTCTCAGTAATTACAGTGTCTGTACACCAAGCTTGATTAACATAAATGCACAAACCACCACCTCTGGTCTTACCTGAGTCTTCTGTCACTCTGTTGGCTCTAAAGATGTCACGGCCTTCTAGCTAAATAGCATTGTTAGGAATGCTATCATTAAGCCATGTTTCCGTAAAGATCATTAGATTGCAATCTCTAATTTTTCTTTGAGAGACAATCCGGAGTTTAAGTTTGTCTATTTTATTTGCCAGAGACCGGACATTAGCAAGAAAGATACTGGGCAGTGAGACTCGATGTGGAGATGTTAGGAGCCTGTTGTGAATACCTCCTCATTTACCATGTCTCTGCTTACGTTCTCGCTGCCACCGGACACTTCCTGTTGGCGGACCTTGCTCCACAAACCACGGCAGTCCGATGATGTTCTGAATAACCTGTAAGTTACCATAAACATCCTCTGAGCTTTGAGATTCAATAGCCAAAAGTCCTTGCTTGCTATATACAATGGTCCCCAAACTGTTCTGAAAAAATAAGCTTGAGATTATCAGACAAATAACTAATAGTTTGCTTAGTCTGGGTAGGTGCAGATCCTCACGTTGTATACATGCATACAAAATATAGGCAAATGTAAGATACTATACACAGAAAGCAGCGTAATGTAAGTTATATTGGCTGCAGGATTTAATTTCTAAAGTGAGCCCCCTGCTCCCTGCTAACCGCTCTATGGAGCGAAGGGTCCCTATCCATCAAGCTCTTTTATTTTCAATAGAAGCTATCTCATAACTCGCAGGGACTGCCCCTTTTTTACGATCATTCCACCAGGGCAGCCCCTGTGAGGGTTGGCGAGAAAAACCACATCTGATCTGGTGAGGTTTAGATAATCTAGTCCTAAGCCTCTGAAGACTGCCTCCTTATCTCAGTGCTATTTACAGACTTGCATTTTGGACAATTAGTGTTGACTCATGATTAACTCCACAGGAGTGAGCACAATGCTATCTATATGGCACACATGAACTAGTAGTGTCTAGTGGCGTAGAAACAGGCAGAAATTAAGAGGTTCAAAGGTTATAAAGTATGTTACTATAACAATGTTGGTTGTGCAAAGCTGGGGAATGGGTAGTAAAGGTGTTTTTTTAAACAGCAAACAATTTAGAGAAAACTGTCCCTTTTAACGTGTTAAAGCTACCAATCAACGTCCGATTTCTTGAAAATAGCTCCATAAAAAGTTTATTGCTAAGGTAACCCGATCATACACTATAAAATTTACATTGAACATCTGCGCTCCTTATCTCATCACCTCTAGAGAGAAACAGAAACAAAGACACATTGAATTCATTAACCCCTTAGTGACCAGACCACTTTGCCATTTGTTGACCGTTTGGGACCAAGGCTATTTTTACATTTCTGCGGTGTTTGTGTTTAGCTGTAATTTTCCTCTTACTCATTAACTGTACCCACACATATTATATACCGTTTTTTTCGCCATTAAATGGACTTTCTAAAGATAACATTATTTTAATCATCCTATATAATAAAAGGCAAGGTGTGTTTGTTCGAAGCTGTCATGCGCAGTAGAGACTGTGCGCGAGGACAAACACACCTGGCCTTCCAACTGACATGTCGTTGTGTTGTGTGGTTGAGTGGGCGTGACTGGGTGGGTGCGACATGGGCGTGGCTGGACGGGTGTGACATGGACGTGGACAGGCGTGGGCGGGGTCGGGCGTGACACGGGCGGGGCCAGATGCCGAGAGACAGAGAGCTCTAAAGAGGGGGGGATAGAGAGAGCAGAAGAGGGGGCATATAGAGAGCAGAAGAAGGGGGATAGAGAGAGAGAGACAGCAAAAGAGAGAGGGGGAGAGAGACAGCAAAAGAGAGGGGGGAGAGAGACAGCAAAAGAGAGGGGGAAGAGAGACAGCAAAAGAGAGGGGGGAGAGAGCACAAAAGAGAGGGGGAGAGTGCACAAAAGAGAGGGGGGAGAGTGCACAAAAGAGAGGGGGGAGAGAGCGCAAAAGAGAGGGGGGAGAGAGTGCAAAAGAGGGGGGAGAGAGCACAAAAGAGGGGGGGAGAGAGCACAAAAGAGAGGGGGGAGAGAGCGCAAAAGAGAGGGGGGAGAGAGCGCAAAAGAGAGGGGGAGAGAGCGCAAAAGAGAGGGGGGGGGAGAGAGCGCAAAAGAGAGGGGGGGGAGAGAGCACAAACGAGAGGGGGAGAGAGTGCAAAAGAGAGGGGGAGAGAGCAAACAAGAGAAGAGAGAGAGCAAACAAGAGGAGAGAGAGAGCAAACGAGAGGAGAGAGAGAGCAAACGAGAGGAGAGAGAGAGCAAACGAGAGGAGAGAGAGCAAACGAGAGGGGGAATAGAGAGAGCAAAAGAGAGGGAGAGAGACAGCAAAAGAGGGGGGAGAGAGAGAGCAAAAGAGAGGGAGAGAGACAGCAAAAGAGGGGGAGAGATAGCAAAAGAGAGGGGGAGAGAGAGAGCAAAAGAGAGGGGGGAGAGAGAGCAAAAGAGAGGGGGGAGAGAGAGCAAAAGAGCAAAAGAGAGGGGGGAGAGAGAGAGAGCAAAAGAGAGGGGGGAGAGAGAGCAAAAGAAAAGGGGGAGAGAGAGAGCAAAAGAGGGGGAGAGAGAGAGCAAAAGAGAGGGAGGGAGAGAGGGTAAAAGAGAGGGGGAGAGAGTAAAAGAGAGGGGGGAGAGAGAGAGTAAAAGAGAGGGGAGAGAGAGCAAAAGAGAGGGGAGAAAGAGAGAGCAAAAGAGAGGAAAGAAAGAGAGAGCAAAAGAGAGTGGGGATAGAGAGAGAGCAAAAGAGAGGAGGGATAGAGAGAGAGCAAGGGGTGGGACTGCTGTACTGTAACAAATGGCCCATGTACATGGGCTTTAGTATCTTATAATTTACTATAATTTTTGCTATAAAATATGATGAAAAAATGGAACAAAAATACACTTTTTCTAATTTTGACCCCCTAAATCTGCTACACATCTACAACTACCATAAAACACCCATGCTAAATAGTTTCTAAATTTTGCCCTGAGTTTAGAAATACCCAATGTTTACAAGTTCTTTTCTTTTTTTGCAAGTTATAGGGCAATAAGTATAGGTAGCTATATATTTTTAAAAAGAAGACAACCTAAGGTATTAAACTTGGGGTATTTTGACTATTTTCATGCAACCATTTTAACACCAATCTATGCCAACGTTTGAAAGAAATTTTTTGACAAAATAGCAATTTAAGAATACATTTACCTAGAACGTTAAGGGTTACAGCCAAATAACACCCCAATATGTGTTTAACAGTGATATCACCCATGTATAGGTGTGTTGGGTTCTCTGGGGGCTAAAAGGCCTTATTTTTAGGGGTCGCATTCCAGTTTTCCAACTTGGAATTTTCACATCTATCATCATGCACCCATGTCCTATTTGGGTAATTTCTCAAGCCGGCCAATGTAATTTACCCCCATCAAACCATATATTTTTTTAAAGTAAACACCCTAAGGTATTTGAAATACAGGTATTTTAACACTTTCCATACACTAATTCAACCACCACTCTTTGTCAAACTTTTTGGTAGTATTTTTTTTGTTATTTTTCACACAAATTATAATTTAGGCATGGATGCTTAGTTCGTGTTATTTGTTTCTGCAAAATAACACCTCAACATGTGTTCAACAACATCTCCTGAGTACAGTGATACCACCCATGAATAGTTTTGTTGGGTTCTTAGGGGGCTAAAATGCCTTATTTTTAGGGGGCGCATTCCAGTTTTCCAACTTGGAATTTTCACATCTGTCATGCACCCATTTCCAATTTGGGACATTTCTGAAGCCGGCCAATGTAATTTACTCCATCAAACCATGAATTTTTGAAAAGCAGACACACTAGGGTATTTGAAATGCTGGTATTTTAACACTTCCCATGCACTAATTCAACCACCAGTCTTTGTCGAACTTTTGGGTAGTCATTTTTTGTGTTATTTTTCACACACATTGCACTTTTGGCGTGGATTCTTAGTTTCTGTTATGTGTTACTGCCAAAAACACCTCAATATGTGTTCAACAACATCTCCTGAGTACAGTGATACCACCCATAAATAGTTTTGTTGGGTTCTCATGGGGCTAAATGGCATTATTTTTTAGGTAGCGCATTCCAGTTTTCCAACTTGGAATTTTCACATCTGTCATCATTCACCCATGTCCTATTTGGGACATTTTCTGAAGCTGGCCAATGTAATTTACCCCCATCAAACTATATATTTTTGAAACGTAGACACCCTAGGGCAGTACTTTCCAAACTGTGTGTCGTGACACAGTGTGTCAGCGGCAGTGTGTAGGTGTGTCCCTGCTTCAGCACAAATTGTTTTGAATTTATTAATTTTTTTACATTTTATTTTGGTTTCCAACTTTCCACCTGCCTGCTACACATATCATGTGGTTGACATGTGATTGATACCTAGTGGGTCACAGTTCATCTTAACCTATTGGTGAAGTTCAGCAGGAACTAAAACTATTCCCATTGGCGGCACATTGGCTCCTGACTGCACGTGTAGTCTCCTCAATCGGCTTGTGACTGCACGTGTAGTCAGTGTGTAGTCAGTGAGTGGGACAGCAGTGTGTTAACGCTGAGCTGAAGTCAGAAGTCAAAGTTTTTTTTTGTTTTTGCAGCTAGCTCCCAGTAGTGCATTGCTGCTCCTGCTCTTGATATATGGATAGGAAGTGGAAGCTTAAAAATGCTTGATGATAAAATGCAAGTGTTTTTATCTAATATTCCATCACATATTCAGAAACTGTTCATCCCATCAACCTCATACATCCCATTAAAATAGTAAGTAGTTATTGGTGTTATTAAACTTTTTGTAATTCTTGCACATACAGTACTGTTACTTGTAAATACATTTTGTTATTATATAATTTATGTATGCGTCAGTATCTCTTAAAACAAGTTAGTTTAACCTTCTGTTTGCTAGTACAACTGAATTACTGTGTCATGTGATGTAAGTCTAAAAAGTGTGTCACCAACATGAAAAATTTGGAAAGCTCTGCCCTAAGGTATTTGAATTGCTGGTATTTTCCATGCACTAATTGAACCACCAGTCTTTGTCAAACCTTTGGCTAGTCATATTTTTGTTATTTTTCATACACGTTGTTCTTTAGGCATGGATTCTTAGTTCCTGTTATGTGTTACTGCCAAATAACACCCACATATTTGTTCAGCAGGATCTCCTGAGTACAGTGATATCACCTATGCATATGTTTGTTGGGTTGTTTGGGGTTTGCAATACCAAACTTCTGACATGTGTTTGTGATTTTTTCAAATTTAACATTTCTTTGACTATCTGCTTTTGGGGGGGCCTTTTTACATACCCCAATTTATTCGCTCGCCATGAACGTGCATATATTTCAGAAGTTGAGAACCCAAGGTATTGTATATGGGGTGTTTTAATGCCTTTGATGCAACTGTTTTAGCAAAAACAAATTGGAGAAAGTGTGTGGTGGTATTTTTTCATTTTTACACACACATTGCTTTTTGACTATGATTTAGGAGAGCCTGTTTTAAGTTATTGCAAAAGAACACTCCAGGTTCTTTTCTGCAAGACCTCCTGAGTACACTTATGCCCTCCCCATGAATAGGTTTGCCAGGATTTTGGGAAGGTTCTGTTACAATTTTATGACTTGTAATATTAGTTAAAAGTGAGAGTATTTCTTCTGATATGCCTATCTTTAAGAACCCAATGTATATCCGGGCTAACAGGAGAGAAAGCTCCAAATCAAACAGCCGCCTCCAAGCGATAATCATCCAAAGGAAAAAGTTCAAAGATAACCGGCCAATATTATTAAAAAGCAGAGTCTTTATTTGGGTACAAGTAAAAATCAAACAGAGCCGAAGCTCCATTAGCAAAAGGTCAGGGCTACAGCTTATCAGACTGCAGACATGTTTTGCGTGTTGCTACACGCTTGTTCACTGCTCAGCAGTACGTCCTTGGTCGTTAACAAACCGTTTTTTTGTAGGACGTACCCGATATGTTGTCGGTCATTACCGGGATAAAGAATAAAATAAACCTTAAAAAAATAAACCTAACCTTACCTGATTTGAAAAATAAAATAACCTAACATTATAGGGGAAAAAAACTACCATTACAAAAAATAAAGCTTTTTCTATTGGCTGATTTGAATTTGAAATTGAAAATCAGCCAATAGGAATGCAAGGGTACCCCTACATAAAAGGGGTACCTTGCATTCAACATTTAGTGTACGGCTGGATGTCAGCGACAGAAGATAAGAAGATGGATGAAAATAATAAGATTGCAATATCTTACAAAAGGTCCCTTTTAAGGGCTATTGCTGTAGTTTAGTGTTAGTATAGGTTTTTTATCCTGGGGTGTTTTTTATGTGGTGTTTTGGAACAGGCATAACTTATTTTTTGGTAACTTTTGGTAGGTTTTTTTATTTTCTGGAATGGTATGTTTGTTTTTTTCTTTAATGATAAGTAATTTTTTTAAGGTAAGGTTAGGTTTTTACTGTTTGTTTTTAGGTTAGTTAGTTTTTTTGGATGACTTAGGGTGTGTTAGGTTAGGGGGGTTAGCTGGTTAGGAGGTTTAGTTGTTAGTTTTTATTTTGCGGTGGGGTTTGTGGTGGTTTAGGGGTTAATAGAGTAGTGGGGTATTTTGCGATATGGGGTGTGGCGGTTTAGGGGTTAAAAGAGTGGTAGGGTATTTTGCAATGTGGGGGTGTGAGGGTTTAGGGGTTAATAGAGTAGTGGGGTATTTTGCGATGTGGGAGTGTAGCAGTTTAGGGGTTAGTAGAGTAGAGGGTTTTTTGCGGTTTAGGGCTTAATAGTGTAGAATGGTAGTTAGCAATGGCCGTTGCGGTAATTTAAACAACCCACCACTTGTAATATAAATTTAAGCGTAAAGAACACTGTAATCTCTATATAGCATTTACGCTCTTCATGCTAACGATAGCGTTCCACTTGTAATCTGGCCCTTAGTGTTTAATGTCCTTTTCAGATTCAGTATTTTTTGTAATCTAATATTGCCCTAAGCCTGAAAAAATACAGGTCCAAAAGGTAGTGTTCCTTCACATTTTTGGTTGGCTTCTGCTAATCTCATCTGATCAAAGAAGCTGTGAATCCAGCAATACTAGGCATAGCTCACAATTAAGAAGCAAAATAGTTTGACATATTTTTTATGTGAGTTGCATTAATTATGAATGCATGACCTTCTATGGCACCTTCCTGGTGCAAATACATAAAACTACCTACATTCATACTTAAAAATTTGGGGTACTGAGCTGCAAAGGTCAAAGGCTACTTTAACCCCTTCACCCTCAGTAAGACACAGAATATGTTTTTATCCCTACAACAAATAAAATTATTTTACTTTTACTGCTAAAAATATATTATATTTAGATGTGAGTAGAGGCAAGAGAACACTGTAGAAAATTTTACAAGCAGTCTCACAAAATCCATTTTCACAGCGTTAAACACATATTGGTCACTGGTCTTAAAATGGCATACTCTAACGAATTAGAGAATAGCATTTTTTTACTATTATGGCCCTTTAAAATTTGCATTTCTTTATTACCAGAATCCGATTACAAAGTGTCTGTAGCAATAGTTACTAGCCCTTAAGGATAAAAACCTGTTACTGCTCATACTTAATCCCCAGGGACTATAGACAATTTATTAACAAATGGGAAAACAAAGGTCTCTAAAGAGTGGGGGATTTTAAGGATACTAAGGCCTAGATTTAGAGTTCGGCGTTAGCCGTGAAAACCAGCGTTAGAGGCTCCTAACGCTGGTTTTAGGCTACCGCCGGTATTTGGAGTCACTCAAAATAGGGTCTAACGCTCACTTTTCAGCCGCGACTTTTCCATACCGCAGATCCCCTTACGTCAATTGCGTATCCTATCTTTTCAATGGGATCTTCCTAACGCCGGTATTTAGAGTCGTTTCTGAAGTGAGCGTTAGAGCTCTAACGACAAAACTCCAGCCGCAGGAAAAAAGCAGGAGTTAAGAGCTTTCTGGGCTAACGCCGGTTCATAAAGCTCTTAACTACTGTACCCTAAAGTACACTAACACCCATAAACTACCTATGCACCCCTAAACCGAGGTCCCCCCACATCGCCGCAACTAGATTACATTTTTTTAACCCCTAATCTGCCGACCGCCACCTACGTTATACTTATGTTCCCCTAATCTGCTGCCCCTAACCCCGCCGACCCCTGTATTATATTTATTAACCCCTAACCTGCCCCCCACAACGTCGCCGCAAGCTACTTACAATAATTAACCCCTAATCTGCCGACCGCAAAGCGCCGCCACCTACGTTATCCTTATGTACCCCTAATCTGCTGCCCCTAACACCGCCGACCCCTATATTATATTTATTAACCCCTAATCTGCCCCCCTCAACGTCGCCGACACCTGCCTACACTTATTAACCCCTAATCTGCCGAGCGGACCTGAGCGCTACTATAATAAAGTTATTAACCCCTAATCCGCCTCACTAACCCTATCATAAATAGTATTAACCCCTAATCAGCCCTCCCTAACATCGCCGACACCTAACTTCAATTATTAACCCCTAATCTGACGACCGGAGCTCATCGCTACTATAATAAATGGATTAACCCCTAAAGCTAAGTCTAACCCTAACACTAACACCCCCTAACTTAAATATAATTTAAATCTAACGAAATTAATTAACTCTTATTAAATAAATTATTCCTATTTAAAGCTAAATACTTACCTGTAAAATTAATCCTAATATAGCTACACTATAAATTATAATTATACTGTAGCTATTTTAGGATTAATATTTATTTTACAGGCAACTTTGTAATTATTTTAACCAGGTACAATAGCTATTAAATAGTTAAGAACTATTTAATAGTTACCTAGTTAAAATAATAACAAAATTACCTGTAAAATAAATCCTAACCTAAGTTATAATTAAACCTAACACTACCCTATCAATAAATTAATTAAATAAAATACCTACAATTACCTACAATAAAACCTAACACTACACTATCAATAAATAAATTAAATACAATTTCTACAAATAACTACAATTACATAAACTAACTAAAGTACAAAAAATAAAAAAGAACTAAGTTACAAAAAATAAAAAAATATTTACAAACATAAGAAAAATATTACAACAATTTTAAACTAATTACACCTACTCTAAGCCCCCTAATAAAATAACAAAGACCCCCAAAATAAAAAAATGCCCTACCCTATTCTAAATTAATAAATTTAAAAGCTCTTTTACCTTACCAGCCCTGAACAGGGCCCTTTGCGGGGCATGCCCCAAGAAATTCAGCTCTTTTGCCTGTAAAAAAAAACATACAATACCCCCCCCCCACATTACAACCCACCACCCACATACCCCTAATCTAACCCAAACCCCCCTTAAATAAACCTAACACTAAGCCCCTGAAGATCATCCTACCTTGTCTTCACCATACCAGGTTCACCGATCGGTCCAGAAGAGCTCCTCCGATGTCCTGATCCAAGCCCAAGCGGGGGGCTGAAGAGGTCCATGATCCGGCTGAAGTCTTCATCCAAGCGGGCCAGAAGAGGTCTTCCATCCGATTGAAGTCTTCATCCAAGCGGCATCCATCCGGAGCGAAGCGGCAGCATCCTGAAGACCTCCACCGCGGAACATCCATCCTGGCCGACGACTGAACGACGAATGACGGTTCCTTTAAATGACGTCACCCAAGATGGCGTCCCTCGAATTCCGATTGGCTGATAGGATTCTATCAGCCAATCGGAATTAAGGTAGGAATATTCTGATTGGCTGATGGAATCAGCCAATCAGAATCAAGTTCAATCCGATTGGCTGATCCAATCAGCCAATCAGATTGAGCTCGCATTCTATTGGCTGTTCCGATCAGCCAATAGAATGCGAGCTCTATCTGATTGGCTGATTGGATCAGCCAATCGGATTGAACTTGATTCTGATTGGCTGATTCCATCAGCCAATCAGAATATTCCTACCTTAATTCCGATTGGCTGATAGAATCCTATCAGCCAATCGGAATTCGAGGGACGCCAACTTGGGTGACGTCATTTAAAGGAACCGTCATTCGTCGTTCAGTCGTCTGCCAGGATGGATGTTCGGCGGTGGAGGTCTTCAGGATGCTGCCGCTTCGCTCCGGATGGATGCCGCTTGGATGAAGACTTCAATCGGATGGAAGACCTCTTCTGGCCCGCTTGGATGAAGACTTCAGCCGGATCATGGACCTCTTCAGCCCCCCGCTTGGGCTTGGATCAGAACATCGGAGGAGCTCTTCTGGACCGATCGGTGAACCTGGTATGGTGAAGACAAGGTAGGATGATCTTCAGGGGCTTAGTGTTAGGTTTATTTAAGGGGGGTTTGGGTTAGATTAGGGGTATGTGGGTGGTGGGTTGTAATGTTGGGGGGGGGGTATTGTATGTTTTTTTTTACAGGCAAAAGAGCTGAATTTCTTGGGGCATGCCCCGCAAAGGGCCCTGTTCAGGGCTGGTAAGGTAAAAGAGCTTTTAAATTTATTAATTTAGAATAGGGTAGGGCATTTTTTTATTTTGGGGGTCTTTGTTATTTTATTAGGGGGCTTAGAGTAGGTGTAATTAGTTTAAAATTGTTGTAATATTTTTCTTATGTTTGTAAATATTTTTTTATTTTTTGTAACTTAGTTCTTTTTTATTTTTTGTACTTTAGTTAGTTTATGTAATTGTAGTTATTTGTAGAAATTGTATTTAATTTATTTATTGATAGTGTAGTGTTAGGTTTTATTGTAGGTAATTGTAGGTATTTTATTTAATTAATTTATTGATAGGGTAGTGTTAGGTTTAATTATAACTTAGGTTAGGATTTATTTTACAGGTAATTTTGTTATTATTTTAACTAGGTAACTATTAAATAGTTCTTAACTATTTAATAGCTATTGTACCTGGTTAAAATAATTACAAAGTTGCCTGTAAAATAAATATTAATCCTAAAATAGCTACAATATAATTATAATTTATAGTGTAGCTATATTAGGATTAATTTTACAGGTAAGTATTTAGCTTTAAATAGGAATAATTTATTTAATAAGAGATAATTAATTTCGTTAGATTTAAATTATATTTAATTTAGGGGGGTGTTAGTATTAGGGTTAGACTTAGCTTTAGGGGTTATTACATTTATTAGAATAGCGGTGAGCTCCGGTCGGCAGATTAGGGGTTAATAATTGAAGTTAGGTGTCGGCGATGTTAGGGAGGGCAGATTAGGGGTTAATACTATTTATGATAGGGTTAGTGAGGCGGATTAGGGGTTAATAACTTTATTATAGTAGCGCTCAGGTCCGCTCGGCAGATTAGGGGTTAATAAGTGTAGGCAGGTGTCGGCAACGTTGAGGGGGGCAGATTAGGAGTTAATAAATATAATATAGGGGTCGGCGGTGTTAGGGGCAGCAGATTAGGGGTACATAAGGATAACGTAGGTGGCGGCGCTTTGCGGTCGGCAGATTAGGGGTTAATTATTGTAAGTAGCTGGCGGCGACGTTGTGGGGGGCAGGTTAGGGGTTAATAAATATAATATAGGGGTCGGCGGTGTTAGGGGCAGCAGATTAGGGGTACATAGGGATAATGTAAGTTGCGGCGGTTTACGGAGCGGAAGATTAGGGGTTAATAATATAATGCAGGGGTCAGCGATAGCGGGGGGCGGCAGATTAGGGGTTAATAAGTGTAAGGTTAGGGGTGTTTAGACTCGGGGTACATGTTAGAGTGTTAGGAGCAGACGTAGGAAGTGTTTCCCCATAGGAAACAATGGGGCTGCGTTAGGAGCTGAACGCTGCTTTTTTGCAGGTGTTAGGTTTTTTTTCAGCTCAAACAGCCCCATTGTTTCCTATGGGAGAATTGTGCACGAGCACGTTTTTGAGGCTGGCCGCGTCCGTAAGCAACTCTGGTATCGAGAGTTGCATTTGCGGTAAAAATGCTCTACGCTCCTTTTTTGGAGCCTAACGCAGCATTTTTTTGAACTCTCGATACCAGAGTTAATTTTATGGTGCGGCCAGAAAAAAGCCCGCGTAGCGTTAACAGCCCATCTACCGCCAAACTCCAAATCTAGGCCTAAGAAACCTTTAATCTTCACTGAACTTCAGTAAAAACTAGACCCGCTCCACCTAGAATGGTTTCTATACTTAGAAATAACTTCTGCTCTCCATAAATATATATTAACACCTACATTCAAACCCAGTACTGCCATGGAGTATCTTTGTGGTACCTCTAATAGACCAAAAAAAAAAAAAGAAGCCATCTCTCAGATATGTATTAGTATACAGTCAGCAGAAATTAAATACAAATCCCCCAACATTCTTCGAGGGGAGGCAGACATAGCAAGAGAAATGGATATAGATAAATGTGATAATTTATTTTTCAACTCCTGTAAAGGCCTACTCAGTGCAGATCTGAAAGAGAACTGTATGAAAACAACCTTCCGGTGGTACTTGACACCACTAAAAACAGCACACCTGATCAGGGGGGGTCTAGAAATTGCTACAGGGGGTGCACGATTATAGACACGTATCTACATATGTAGTGGGAATGCCCCAAGGTTAGACAAGTATGGCACGATTTATCTAATTTCTTAAGCACCCTTTTAAATGAACAAATATCCCTTACTCCCGCACAAGCACTATTAAACGAGAAGAACCCAAAATATAACTCACATACAAACAATTTCATCAGAATTATATCTACTTCCACAAGAATCAGCATAGCCAAGCATTGGAAGATAGGGATACCGGAATGGTCTGAGGTAATGAATGTTTGAATCTGCAGCACATTTACAGGATTCAGTGGAGTCTTTTAATAAGATCTGGTTATAGAGGATGCTCCAGGGCAATAATCTATAACATCTATACACATGGTAGAGGGGAGATTTACTAGCTATTATGGACAGCAGTGAAGACAACTTCTTCTAGGGATATGTAACTTTTATACAACATCTTCGAAACAGACTCACTACCTCTTTGGAGAGTGAGACATTAACAGATACAAGTAGATGTGGTGTACAGTGAACCAGGTTATCTATTTAATTTATTTTCTTTTTCACTTTTTACAGTTATGTTTACATCATAATTTGTGAAGCCATTGTTATAAACCACATTTCATATTGATGCTTGTACTAGAAACCAAAAATCTTGTACAGAAACTGAATTTTTGTGATCCCCATTTGAGGGGTGGCTGATTGTCTCTTCCATGGGACTTGTTGCCCTTCAAGATGAACTTGAGCTCTGCCTGATCTCATCCTGTTTCTGCAAGGAGCCGAAGCCCACAGCACTTGAGGGAATATATGTGGAAAACACAGTTAATGTTTCTAGTACAACTTATGTAAATATTTATTTTATTATGTAATGTGATAAATGTTTAATAAAAATATATTTCAACTAAAATTTGCATTTCTTTGAAGGCCCTTACAGTACTGACAAACTTTAGTTAATCTTGCCAGACCAAAGATCTTTATTGAATCTGGTCTATTGTCTCTGGTCACTGAAAATGTTTGACCAGTCCACTATACCTGGATTGATTTTTACCAATTTGATCTATGTCTTATTCTACACTACTAGATGACCTTACATCATTTTGTTCTGGGTTGTCATCAATTGTTTTTAGAAAGGTTTATTGCTTATTTACAGTTTCATCAAAGATATATAGACCTTCCCATAAAGCATAATAAAATTGAAAATTACCAGAGAGTAGTAAATCTCTTCAGAATATAATTCTATGCGTTAACTTTGGTACCAGACTAACACACAACTTTATACTCTGGGTCTGAACCAATACCGCAGTTTTAGGGTGATTACATATGCTCCCTGAATACAGGAATTCTCTTCATTTTGTTGGTTATTTATGCACGCCTTGGAACATACTACATCAATGGTGGCTATTTACATGGTCACTTCTGGCTACCTAAATTACAGTCCATTCTTTAATCATTACTAGGACTTTTTGGTGCTTGTCCAAACTATCTACACATGAAAAATGTCAAAGCAGAAATAGTTTATGCTGGATCATTTTAGCATAAACAACACTTTGATAAACAATACAGCTGGAATAATATCTATAAAAGTGAAAAAAACAGGTAGGTCATGGTATATAAATGCATATACACCCTGTTGTTCTCAGTAAAACATACATCCTATCTTCAACAGTGATCAATATACTATTGGGATTAATAGTTATCTGTGGTCGAATCCTGGTTTCTAAAATCATTCTCATCCTTGTGAACAATGGCTCAGAGTATACGGGAGGCAGAAATAGTTTTATGAGTCCCATGTAGACTCCTCAACCTTCACAAAACATCTGTTCCTCTAAACAGTATCTTTAAGGTTGTAAAAGCCGATCTGCACATCACCAAGATCACCAGATACCCTCCAAACTGGAATAATTTACCAGATTTAGCTAAAACTTCAGGGTCTAAATGATCTGTTGGACAGAAAATTATAGTACCTACCTGCTGCAGCATAGCCTTCAACCAGCAGTTTGGGCCTCACTCTGATGAAACTTGGTGCGTTGGTCTCTGGTTTTAGTCTATATTTGTCAAGATTTATTATGTCAACAATCTGGGACCAAACCTTTTTATCTGGGCTGTATGCCAGGCATGTAATCTCTGGGCACCACATTTATTTCCCTCAGATGTGATTTCTGCCTGTAACATTTTATAGCCCTTGGCTTGCTCTGGATCCATATCTTTGTATGGCTTTTGGTTTCCCCACTCCATATTGGCGTAAGCACAGTTGTCCAATCAGCCAAAAGCCAACCTTCACATTCAGCTGTACGCTCAGATGCCATCAGGTAGTACCCCACATCATGTGTAGCAACCATCATTTATAATTACTCTAAGCAATCTGGAATTGTGTGGTGCTTCTACAGCACAATTGGTCAGTCTATCAGACCGGCCCTGGATTTCTTGGTGTAAATGTCATGAGTGTGGTTTTGCTTTTCATCTCTGAGCAAACATTGCACCAGCAATGGTGTGACTACCACTTGTCTAGTTACTGCATCTGTATTTTCTTTTTGACTTAGCACCTTTTGTAGTGTAGCACTTGTTTTAACATTCACTCTGCTTCTTGTTACCCTGCTGTAGACTGAACCAGAGCTTTAATAGACTTATTCCATTTCTCTTATTCCACTTTAAAGATTTATCAGTGTGTTGCCCAAATCTTCCAGTGTGGCAAAAATACCTCACTCTGGTATTTTGTCCTAGGATAAGTTAAAGCACAGTTGGGGTTTTTTTTGTATAGCTGAAAGCACTTAATGCTGGTTTAGATTGAAAAGCTATGGCCTTTTCATTTTCCAGACATTTGCAGTGCTGAAGGCAAATAAAATCAAATCCTTGCTCCACTGATCACTTACTAAACAGTAGTTTGTAATCTAAATAAAGTTAACCAGCTGCTCTGCTCACCAACAACAAAACCTAAAACAAACAGTAAACTTTCAGATCTCAGAACCTTTTAGACAGTTAAAGGGACAGTATACACTAATTTTCATATAACTGCCTGTAATAGACACTACTATAAAGAAGACTATGCACAGATACTGATCTAAAAATCCAATATAAAACCATTTAAAAACTTACTTAGAAGCTCCCAATTTAGCTCTGTTAAAAGGGTAGCTATAACACCCACTGCAAGTGGGAAATAAGACACTCGCCCTCTCCCTTCCTTTGCATATGAAAAGACTCTTTACACAAACAGGAGCAAGCTGGAGTAACTATACATCAGTATTCTCCTAAAACATTGGGGCTTGGTTAGGAGTCTGAAAATCAGAGCAATGTTATTAAAAATAAGAAAAACTATACTAAAAAAAGAAGGTTGATTCAATACTGAGATTGAAACGTGTACACGTATTAGCACTCACATCTGAGAAAGTGTGGCTATGAATTTAGAACATATAGTTCCAAAGGGGTAGTGCTATTTAGTCCCTCTCTTTTTTCAAGAAAAACTATCCATTTAAAAAAAAAAAAAAAAAAAACCTGTATGGATTATATACAGTAAATGGATCATCTACAAAACATTTATGCAAAGACAAATCGAGTGTATAATGTCCCTTTAACATCCAGTATGGTTCTGATTAAAACTTCATGCTGCTAAGTGGTTTAACAACCTCTTGCTTCTAATTATTAGCTGCAGTTGAGTTAAACATGGAGACTGTGAAACCCATACTGGATTCCTCACCTGCAATTCTCTCTGCCACATCTAAACTATGAAGTGGAGCACTAGCCCAAAAATGAAAATAAATTGTACATGTAACACCTATCAAATTAAAACAGCCTGGTACATTTCCATGTATTCCATTTACCATATTATATACTTTATTAATGAATTTGAGAATGTCAGGTTTCAACACTAAAGGCCTAGTAAATTCTAAATACATCAGAATATGCTAGTTACTATGCCGTATCTTGTTAACATTTGATATATTATTTAGTATTGCTCCAGACTTGATAAAGGAAGGAACTCTTCCGAAAGCTTGTCATCTTATAAATGTATAGTTAGTCCAATAAAAAAGTATCATTGCTCAATGCAATACTCCTGTTATTTTGATATATATATATATCCACTCTGCAGGTCGACCCACCCGTTGTCAACTGCCTGGGTGCAAAAACAAGGAGCAATAGTAAAACAAAAATTTGCACTCACAGGACTTCTATTTGAAATAACAAAGTTACTACCCTTCATCAGCATAATAATAGTGAAAACAATCACACAATATATAGTGATAAACTTTGAGGTCATTCACATCACAAAATTTCAGTTAAAGTTTATAATGATATATGTTGAAAACTTTTTTCTTTTACAGAGTTAAATTAATCTTATGTGACATATTTGCAGCAGGCAGTAGTTGTTTATATTTCTGCAATGTTTAATTTCTTTTGAGTATTACAGATGTATATTTGGAGTGGATCTATTATCTACCCCTGATCTCATACGAGTTAAATGGCATTATGTTGGAGAACTTTCCTGTGGAATATAAATTAATAGAATTAAACGTTATTTGGCTATAGCATTTCCTAGAAGTTTATATCTGTAGACGCAAAGCCTGTTTTTTCATGTTTTTAAAGTTGTATTGGTGATTAACCTTTCATTGCTCTCCAGACAGGCTAACAAACAAACTAGACCTTTATTGGGAGACACTTTAATTAAAACTTAGCTATCCTAAACCCAAATCAAGTCAACCTGATTGGGACGTCCCCTGTAGTTATGTCTTTCTATGCAATAATATGCCTGAATTACTGTACTCCCTAATGAACATAGGAGGTTGCCCCTTAGTCAGCGGCCGAGGCTGGGGACACACACTAGTCCATTGAGAAGGGATTATTAGAATTGCTCTCCGTACCATAATGTGTAATAGATGCTGAAAAGGTAGACCTTTTGTAACAGCATAGGAACTATATATTGCACTTATATCTAATTTTACCACTGGGGGATTGTCTTGGAATTTTGGGTGGACTTACTAACATGGTAATCGGATTAATGCTCTGATTCCTATAGATTTCCAATGAGGGTTTAGGTGTACATTTCTTGTCCATACTCGTCTAGAGAAAGATAGTTCTAAGGAAGCGAGCTACATACATTTTAATTATGTTAGTAGATCTCATTTAGAGAATGTTTTATTGAGAATATTTTATAGTCTGCATTATAGTTTACACTTTTCTTTTATCCTCTTGGTACTTCCTGACCCAGATTGGGTCTTATTCCTGATCACCATATTTATAAAACTGAGGTTTTCAATTTGGGACCCAAGAGTGGTCTCCTGTTTGGTTATAGTACTTTCTATCACTATTATAATTTTATATGATGTGGAGGTCCAAGAGTGGCCCCTAGCATTACTTAGAAAGTTTTATGTTGATAGCATACCTATACTACACATTTTACTTTTCTGACTGGGTGTGAGCAAACATTTATTTATTCTTATTGATTTAGCACTCTGTTAATCTTCCCTTCTCTTGTATGTGTAGATCTTATGAAGCTATATATGTACCGTTGATGGTCCTATTGTACATACCCTGTCATTTATTTACTTGTATGCTTTATAACAAAACCTCGATAAAAAAATAAAAAAATATATAGTGATAAACAAATCAATCAAATTCCAAACCTCCCAATGTTGTGGCGCCAAACTAAAGTGCTGGAACGCACGCCTGCGTTCTACTGTCTCGTGTAGCCGGAAGTGTACTCACGTCACTTTCGGTCCTACTCAAAATGCTAGCCATATTCGCTCTGTGTATTAGGCCATATATGTGAAATAGAAAAATTATTTTTAGAGTGTCTGATTTACGGTAAGTATTGGTAACCATGGCAACCAGAAATGCTTGCGTGTCAACCTGTAAATTAAGTGCTATGATCAATACTACACAATCATAACTGCATTCTACACTTATTATTAAACAAGGTTTTCTAAATGTATGAAGTCTAACTTGACCTCCTGTTGTGCCACAGTTTATCATATTGATAATAATTACTTTTGTGCAAGTCAATACTGTGTATTCATAAGTATACCTAGAAATACCCTTCTAGCCACACCCTCTATTAATGCATCCCAAAAGAAGGGGATGTCATTACAAACACTAATTACACTAAAAGACCTAAACGAAACACCTATAGACTACACTGTGTACAGTCCATGGTGAGAGCTAAATGTTCCTATTTACATTAACACCACATATACAAGGAGAAATTTATCATTCTACAGCCATTCTATTGCCCAACATTGCTAGTTACAAAGTCCAGGCAATATTGAGAGTAATAGATGTTTGTTTATACCGGGTGTATATCCTTGTCTTATTCCCAGGCAAAACGGTATGTAGATCACTTCAGAGAATCATATATTATAGATGCATTTAACATAAAATCTCATCATGTGCTTGTATACTTGCATATGGCCATTGCTGGCATGTATATTCCTATGCCCCGGTGAGTACACAGTTGTAGGGTGACAATACGCACCCTTGGTATGTAGTACCCTATGCTTTAGTAAATTGGCCATTCATAACAAAAATTAATACAATTGTATAGTCACATATATCTGTGGGTGGTTGAGTGACCCCCCATGATGCATGAACTTGCACACATCCTCTGGGACAAAAAATTGCTCCAGGTGATATGTGCAGCCAGAGCCATAAGAAACCGAGGCCCCAAATAATGGGTTCCCAGAATCAAAGCTCCCAGCTAAGTCCTAGTACAACAGGCTAGCACCCCAGGTATGTATCTCACTCATATGAATTAAACAAGTAATTTAAAGTCCGGAGCTGAGTTAAGTCCTCCAGGGTAAATTGTGCCCAGCCTATATATCCACTGGGCTTCTCGCATGAGGAGTGTCTTTCCCCTATCCCCTCCTCTGTCTAAACTGGGCACATGATCGATGAGAATGTATCGTATGGAAGACACCGAATGTCTTTTGATAGCACAGTGTCTTGCCACTGGTTGGTCTGAGTCACCTTTCTACAGGGCAAGATGGATTGCTCTCCTATGGTTTGCCATGTGTTCTCTTAGTGTCCCTGTTGTTTTTCCAACAAAAAAGTTGGAACATGGGCAAAACAGTACATACACCACATGCGTGGTGGTGCATGTGAGTGATTGTCTGGTGGTCTAGTTCTTGTTAGAGTGGGGGTGATGGAAAGTTTGTACACCATTATCCCACATCAGGTTGGTCTGATAGTGGTTAAGGAACATCTTATGCAGGATCAGGCATACAATGGCCCTCCTGTTGAGTTCTTGCTGACCCTGGTTGATTTTTGTTTACATAAAAACTATTTTCGATTCGAACAGAGTTTTTATTTACAGATCGCTGGCACTGCGATCGGCTCTTGTATGGCCCCTGCCTATGCAAACATCTTTATGTCACATTTTAAAAAACACTATTTGTGGGGTCAATGTGACGGGTCTATTATCTTCTATCGAAGATATATAGACGATGTATTTTTGATTTGGCGCGGTGGTCAGCAGGAACTCCAGGAGTGGTTTCATACCATCAACAGCACTGACACTACTGTTAGGTTTAAAATGACCCATAGCAATAATGAGATACATTTCTTGGATCTTAACATCTTTATAGATGGTAACAGTGTGGGTACAATGTTATACAGCAAACCTACAGATAGAAACTCAATTCTTAGGGTGGATAGCTGCCATCCTCCTGCACTCCTTAAGGGCATTGTCAGATCACAAATGATCAGGACAGTACGTAATAATTCACATAGGGAAACAGGAATCTCCCAGTTGTCCGGAGTAAGGGATAAATTCTTACAGAGGGGATACAAATCCCGGCTGGTTGATGGTATCCTGGAAGAAGTATCACTTCTTTCCCAAGCAGATTTGATTAAGGAGAAATCGCAGAAGATGATTGAAAATAAGCTTATCATGGCCATCACATTCGCACCGACCACCACGAATACAGGCCACATACTGAGGACCCACTGGCCGGTAGTATCATCTGATGCAAAACTACACTTTACTAGGAATTTGGTTCCTATGGTGGGGTATCGGAGAGTAACAAATTTGAAGGACATGCTGGTCAAGACAGATCCTAAACATTGTTACCAGAGTGCAATCAGGTTCAACAACAAGGGTTCATATCGATGCTTAGGGTGCACTACGTGCAATGGGTTGATCAGAACTAAAACTTACATCACCCCGCTCTAACAAGAACTACACCATCAGGCACTCACTCACATGCACCACCACGCATGTGGTGTATGTACTGTTTTGCCCATGTTCCAACTTTTATGTTGGATAAACAACAGGGACACTAAAAGAATGCATCGCGAACCATAGGAGAGCAATCCGTCTTGCCCTGGAGAAAGGTGACTCAGACCAACCAGTGGCAAGACACTGTGCTATCAAACGATATCCGGTGTCTTCCATACGGTACATTCTCATCGATCATGTGCCCAGTTTAGACAGAGGAGGGGATAGGGGAAAGACACTCCTCATGCGAGAAGCCCAGTGGATCTATAGGCTGGGCACAATTTACCCTGGAGGACTTAACTCAGCTCTGGACTTTAAATTACTTGTTTAGTCCATATGAGTGAGATACATACCTGGGGTGCTAGCCTGTGGTACTAGGACTTAGCTGGGAGCTTTGATTCTGGGAACCCATTATTTGGTGCCTTAGTTTCTTATGGCTCTGGCTGCACATATCACCTGGAGCAATTTTTTGTCCCAGAGGATGTGTGCAAGTTCATGCATCATGGGGGGGTCACTCAACCACCCACAGATATATGTGACTATACAATTGTATTAATTTTTGTTCTGAATGGCCAATTTACTAAAGCATAGGGTACTACATACCAGGGGTGCGTATTGTCACTCTACAACTGTGTACTTACCTGGGCATAGGAATATACATGCCAGCAATGGCCATATGCAAGTATACAAGCACATGATGAGATTTTATGTTAATATAGTCTGATTCTCTGAAGTGATCTACATACCATTTTGCTTGGGTATAAGACAAGGATATATCTCCCGGTGTAAACATCTATTACTCTCAATATTGCCTGGACTTTGTAACTAGCAACGTTGGGCAATAGAATGTCTGTAGAATGATAAATTTCTCCTTGTATATGTGGTGTTAATGTAAATAGGAAAATTAAGCTCTCACCATGGAGTGTAAACAGTGTAGTCTATAGGTGTTTCGTTTAGGTCTTTTAGTGTAATTAGTGTTTGTAATGACATCCTCTTCTTTTGGGATGCATTAATAGAGGGTGTGGCTAGAAGGGTATTTCTAGGTATACTTATGTCTGTCCTGAAAGTATTAGTCTTGCAACTTAAGGGTAACATAAATGTATGTACTTTATTAGGATAAATTGCAATTTGCTGATACTTAATGTCTTTTTGACAGGTATACAAATACACAGTATTAACTTGCACAAAAGTAATTATTATCGATATGATAAACTGTGGCACAACAGGAGGTCAAGTTAGACTTCATACATTTAGAAAACCTTGTTTAATAATAAGCGTAGAATGCAGTTATGATTGTGTAGTATTGATCATAGCACTTGATTTACACGTTGACGCGCAAGCATTTCTGGTTGCCATGGTTACCAATACTTACCGTAAACCAGACACTCTAAAAATAATTTTTCTATTTCACATATATGGCCTAATACACAGAGCGAATATGGCTAGCATTTTGAGTGATTATTTTTTTGTACATTTGAACCATAATGTAGGCTCCTTTTCTTTGAGTAAATTAGAGCCGTAGTTTGATATAGGACCGGAAGTGACGTGAGTACACTCCCAGCTACACGAGACAGTGGAACGCAGGCGTGCGTTCCAGCAGTTTAGTTTGGCGCCACAACATTGGGAGGTTTGGAATTTGATTGATTTGTTTATCACTATATATTGTGTGATTGTTTTCACTGTTATTATGCTGATGAAGGGTAGTACATACCCGAAAATGTTCCATTAAAGTAACTTTTTCAAATAGAAGTCCTGTGAGTGCAATTTTTTGTTTTACTATATATATATATATATATATATATATATATATATATATATATATATATATATATTTGTTTACTCTTTATCCATGTAATTTAAAGGGACAGTCTACTCCAGAAAAAGATAGATAATCCCTTTATTATCCATTCCCCAGTTTTGCATAACTAACACTGCTATTTTAATATAGTTTTTACCTCTGTGATTACCTTGTATCTAACTATTGCAGACCCCTTATCTCAGTTATTTTGACAAACTTGCATTTTAGCCAATCATTGCTGACTCATAAATAACTCAACAGGAGGGAATAACATTTTTATCTATATGGCACACATGAACTAGCACTGTCTAGCTGTGAAAAATTGTCAAAATGCACTGAGATAAGAGGTGGCATTCAAGGGCTTAGAAATTATCATACAAACCTACCTAGGTTTAGATTTCAACAAAGAATAGCATAAAATTGCAAGCCCTACCTGAATAATTAGTCCTTTGAGTGCTAAGCACTTTCCCACCTGGGTGCTAAGCTGTTTTAAGGTTTTTTTATTTAAAAAATAAAATACATTTTTTACTTTTTTTTCTTTCAGATCCCCAAGATATATACTGTTGGAAAGGTTAGGCGATTACCTTTCCAACAGCGGGTCTTAGGGATCTGTAGCTGCTTAGATGCCTGAGATACAGGCTTCTAAGCAGCATGCCCCCTGTCATTGCGCGTGACATCATCACGTCATTGCGTGTAACGTCACCACGCATAACGTGAAGCCGCGGCAATGCCTGTCACTATGCAGGCCTGATCGCCGGGGTAGGAGCGGGTGGGAGCCCCCAGATCTCCCTCAAGGTGGGAGAGTGCTAGCGACAGCTCAAAGCTGTCGTTAACACTCAAGGGGTTAAAGTTTAATTTTGACTAGACTGTCCCTTTAACTCTGAAAAGTAAAAACTGGAAGTGCACTCTGCAGAGTTTGCAATTCTAACCCTGCTACATACATCAGTTCCTAATTGGCTTCAGAAGGGGTGAACATGAGGTACTTGTAAAGAAAATGCAGTTTCTGCTAACATTAAGACTATGGCTAGCCTTGTTTACTCCATTAACAAGTCCAGATTGGCTCTTACAAATAAGACAAGTGTTGGGAATATATTAACATGTCTTGTGCCTTTAGAAAGAGTTTATTTTATCCACCAACTCCTTTTCTCCACACTTATGTCCTGCATTATGTGTTTAAGATGTATAAATCTGTAAATACAGTCTCTTGTGGTTCCTCCTGAGCAGTCATAAAATACATGAAAACGAAGACTAGACTGCACTGCAAAACGGTATTGACAGGCAGGAGCCACTCTCCTGAGTGAAGGCCCAGATCGGCTATTGAACACTTTACATAATAAGCATCCATAGTGTGAAGGTGATTAGTGATAGGGAGTATCAATGAGTTGTGTTTTTTTGTGGTGAAAGATTTTATATTGACTTAATAACAGATAATATACAGTATAAACTATCATATGATAACTTAAAAACATAAAAACTTAAATAACTTAATACCATAACCACAATAAAAAGGAAGCAAGAAGCAGTGAGAAAAATAAATAGGAAATAAAAATGCACAAATGCTTATCAAGATACACAACAATTTGTATATGCAAAAGGTAATAGAAGGATACTAATAGGTAATTCAAATGGGAAAAATCTAAGGGAACACATGACCAAAAATAAATTGAACAAAAGTATAATAAGGTGATAATAAACCAATAACAACCAAAGGATGGGATGTTTTTAGTAGTGAGGCCAAGCCCCCCCCCCCCTTCAGGATACCATCAAGAAACCTTATTGCAATAAAATGTACATTTCAGAAAAAAGTACAATATATCAGCTTTAATATAATGAAATAACCACTGAGATTTATATAGATTACTATTGAAGCAATAGTTTGAAAACCAAAACAGTTTTCTTGTCTTGCTGGAGTTAAATTGTGACCAAACCAAAAAAGAGGTAAGAAGGAGCAAATTCAATTTTCTCATACAAGCTACACCAGCAAGAAAAATGCCTTACGTGCGTTTCGTCTGTATCTTTCTCAAAGGCTTACAGCAGCTGAAATAGATTTTAATTCAGGGTTTTTTGGGGTTTGTTTTTTAATCTGCATTAATTTTAATACTATTGATTAAAGGTTAATTTTTATGGTAATTATTTTCCCTCGTTCATGCGATTCACTTGTGATTGTTTTCACCAAGCGTGTGTGCTTTTAAAGTGTTACTTCTTTCCTTTTAGTTTGTTTGGTTTATTTTGTAGCACTAGTACCCCACCCTACTATTTTTAGTTGGGTTAATTTAAATACAGAATTATAAGGTTAAACATTCTTTGTTGCAAAAACGTTATTCATTTTCCTTTTTGAGAAGTTACATTGGGACAAGGAATACAACTTCATGAAATTCCTTTAAATACAGCTCTTGTTTTATTTCCTTCTTTTTCATATTTTGCTTAACAAGATCCAATGGGACTTCGCTAAAAAGTCACTATACAAACTTCTGAAAAGGATATTATGTCAGTAAGAGAATGAAAGTATGAGTGTAATTAATACAATATTTTTCTTTTTTGCCCGCCAAGTGTTGAGTAACAGAGCCATAACTCCTGTGTGTCACCCAAACAAAGGAAGTGAACAGGGACATTTCTCACACATGGGGCAGGGTCTGGAGTCGAAAGGGAACACGGATTTATGGGGAGCTTAATGGAAATCATATCGGGGATTCTAGCTCTGGTTACCACTCTCACATCACTCACCGGCTTCATGGAAACTTTAAAATAACATATCTCAACTTCCACTTAGCATGAAATACTGAGGAGGTGGGAAACAATGAGGGCTATTTGCCATGTAACATTTTTTTAGCATCTTCTATGATGTTTTGACAATTTGAAAAGATTTGTTATTTTTTTAAAAGAAACTCTCAAATTCCTGTATTTGATATTTGCCTGGTTTTGGATAGAAATGATTGAAGTATTGAAATAATCAAACAGAAAATGTGTTTCATATAATGTTACAGTCATGAGTGATTCTAGAACAGACCATAACATTTCTGTCTCATGTCTTTGCATAGGGAACAGGACAGCAAGCACCTTTGAGGTTTAAGGGGTACTACAGTAGTGAAGTTAGATTCATAGTACTCTCAGCTCACCCTTAGATCTTTCACTGTTTACATTAGGGTAGCATTGTCCACAATTAAGTCTTCTGGTTTGTCTTTAATCTGGCTTCCCTCCAGAATTATATAATGATTGTGATGTACAGCTCATTAACCAACCCTGCAACAGTCACCAACGTGTCACAGAAAGGGTTAAATTACCATTTCCATCTTAACCAGTTCCACAGACAGCCAAGCCTGTGTCTTAGTTCAGTGTATGCAAAGGCAAAAAATTAATAGAGGAATATTTATTATGAACAAAAGAGTCACAGTGCATTTATATAAAAAAGGAAGTAACAAAACACAAATACACACTAGACATGTGCAACGGTAAAAATTTCATTTAGTTTCATTAGTTATATAAATAATTTTGTTTCGGCAAATTAGTTTAGTTAAGTTTAAAAAAAAATAGTTTCGGCAAATTAGTTATATTAAGGTAAATAGTTTTTTCGGATCCGTTCATTTTTTCAGGTCCATTCTTTATTCATATGCATTATTCTATTCTGTAGTTTAGAATAGAATAATGCATATGAATAAAGAATGGATCCGAAAAAAACTAAAGGATCTGAAAAAACGATTTAACTTAACATAACCAATATGCCGGGGATTGCCGAAACAAAATTATCTAAAACCTCCGCCACCCACATCGCCGACACTAAATAAAGCTATTGACCCCTAAACCACCGTCCCCACACATCGCCAACACTACCTAAACCTATTAACCCCTAATCCGTTGCCCCCCACATCGCCAGCACTAAATAAACCTATTAATCCCTAAACAGCAGTTTCCCGACATCGCTGACACTAACTAAAACACTAAATAAACTTATTAACCCCTAAACTGCTGTTCCCAAACATTGCCAACACTAACTAAACCTATTAACCCCTAAACCGCAGTTCCCCAACATCACCGACACTAACTAAACCTATTAACCCCTAAACTGCCGCCCCCACATTGCAACAACCTAAATTAAACTATATTAACCTCTAAACCGCCGTCCCCCCACATCGCAACAACTTAAATTAAACTATATTAACCCCTAAACCGCCGTCCCCCCACATCGCAACAACCTAAATTAAACTATATTAACCCCTAAACCTAACACCTCCTAACTTTAACATAATTAAAATTGACCTACATTTAAGTTACAATTATTAAATAACTATCTATTTAAAAATAAATACAAACTTACCTGTGACATTTAAATAAAACCTAAGCTAGCTACAATATAACTATTTACTAACTACCTAGTTAAAATAAATACAAACTTACCTGTGAAATAAAAATAAAACCTAAGCTTACACTAATAATACCTAACATTACTAAAAAATTAAAAACTAACATTACTAAAAATAAAAAAACTTAAGATTAATAAAAAATTAAAACTACAATTACAAAAAATAATAAACACTATAATTACAAAAAGTAAAAAAAAACTACCATTACAAAAAATAACGGAATTATCCAAAAAAATAAATATTATTCCTATTCTCCTGTTTAAAAAAAAAAAACACCCCAAAGTAAAAAAAAAACCTAATCCATAATGAACTACCAAAGGCCCTTAAAAGGACCTTTTGCAGGACATTGCCCTAAAGTTAACAGCTCTTTTGCAAAAAAATAAAAACAAACACCACCTAACATTACAAACCCCACAACATCAGCCAATGGGAATGAGAGCTGCTTAAATCCTATTGGCTGTTTAAATCAGCCAATAGAATTTAAGCAGCTCTCATTCCTATTGGTTGATTTAAATTTTTCAGCCAATAGGAATGCAATGGTACTCCAATATAAAAGGGGTACCTTGCATTGAATCCGCAGTGTGCAGCGGACAATCACATGAAGAGAACCTCCACGTCGGACCGATGGACCTCCGCGCATCCACCAACCACTCCGCATCCGCTGGGATGAAGAAAGAAGATGCCGGTCCCGCGATGGAGCCGCCTGGATGAAGATCTTTTGCTGTACTTTAGCAACTGTGAGTACCGATTTTGGGGTTAATGTTAAGTATTTTTTTTGTTTTTTGGTGTGGTTCTTTTTTTTGATTAGGGCTATTTTAATGGGCCAATAAAGAGCTGAATGCCCTTTTAAGGGCAGTAAAAGAGCTGAATGCCTTTTTAATGGCAATGCCCAAATAAATGCCCTTTCCAGGGCAATGGGTAGATTAGGTTTGTTTAGTTAGGTTTTTTTTTCATTTTGTGGGTTTGGGGAGGTGGGGGCTTGTAATGTTAGGGGGTGCTTGTTTTTATTTGTTTGCAAAAGAGCTGTTAACTTTAGGGCAATGCCTGTAACAAAAGGCCCTTTTAAGGGTCCTTGGTAGTTTACTATAGATTATGTTTTTTTATTTTGGGGTGTTTTCTATTTGTTTGTTTTTTTAAACGGGGTATTAGAATAGGAATAATTTTTATGCATTAGAATCTCCGAATCGGCCAAAATTTGGCCGAAAACTAAATTCGGTCGAAACGAATTACACCTGTCTAATACACACCAAGCAACAGTTTAAAATAAATAAAGGAGTAAAATAGCATAACAATACTGTACTAGCTATGATCTTTTTCCCAATAGAGCTTGGCAAGAAAAGATGGGCACTTACGCTGTTGTCCACAGCCTCCCATGTAGAATGACATTTTGTTGAATTCACCATTAAATACATTTTTCCGACCAGACCCCTTCCCGAGTTGGCTAGGAAATTAGCCACCCTTTTTTTTATACCAGGCCATAGACCAAATTGCAGGCCATGGCTGAAGATACAGGATACCCTATAATTTTAGTTATGAATATACAGTACACAAACTTAGAAGCAACCCCATTGTGATTATTTTCATACCAAACATGACATGTCTGTCTTATTTGGTCAACCCTGTAACATAAAATTAATTAATAGATATCACCTCTAATTGACCTAAAGACTGACTTGTTGTAAATAGCAGACATGAACATACATGAAACAAAAAGAAGAAAAATTGACCCCTGTCATTCTAAAATCATGAGGTCTTCCTAACAATGATTATATTTGAATGTATTTTACAGCAATTGCATTGGAGCAGCAAGCTACTTGGTGCTGCATGTGGTGGAAGGACGTTATAGTCAAGCAATAAGCTGTGATACTGCCATACTTCTCAACATAGCCTTACTAGTAATATTCACGGAGTACCTTTTCCATGCAGCTGACAGCTGAATGTTAGGAACAGCGTGTATGCAACTTCCTGCCTTCTGGAATGATGCATTAGATATGGATTCTGGACGTGTTACTTGTGAACACTAAAGCAATGCCATATATTATGCTAAAAAATCATATATATATATATATATATATATATATATATATATATATATATATATATATATATATATATATACAGTATATATATAATTATATACACATATTAAGACAATAGAAGACAACTAACACAATATCCATTTTTAAGTTATCTTCAGACCAGAGAACATTATACTTGTCATGAATTATTTTACTACATGGAGGGTCAAATCCATCAATCAGGGCAACATACACTTAAGATAATAAGCTTTGTTCAACCAAATAATAAATATACAAAAAGACCAACAGGAAAGACAATGTCATTGACCATGACCAACATATATTTATACAAATAAACCTATAAATATTGTAATTAACTTGCACTAACAAAAACACTCATTAAAGCTCTTTAAAGAAAGAAAAAAAAAACATTCATGTTTTTCCTGACAACTAAAGTCAATGGTGTGTGAATAAATAAAGCCATTTCGGATACAAGGGCCTCCTATGGATACACACAACTTGTATTTGTATTTACAACTGGCAGTCACGTCATCTCCTTCTTGTGTTTAATATATTATTTTAAATTTATTTGTAGTATATAGGCCGGCTGAATAAACATCCACATAGGCGCCTGCTCTCTCACTTTCCTGTAATAAACACTCTACAGCTACAAAGTTATTAGAATTGAGCAAGTCCGCAGGGTATTAACTTTATAGTTTTCCCTGTGATATATACACTAAAGATCACATATCTGGAACCTTCCCACTAATATGCCCATGTGTAAAGTTCTTACATAGATAAGGATTCTGTTATAATATGGAAGCCAACACCATATCGCTTATTGAAATAATTTGTTTATCACATAGGTAAACTGGAAATTTACATGACAATGGAACTAATCCCACTATGAGGCACTCCTTGTAAAGTATGTAAGTTTAATATCATACTCAAAGATAATTAAATATATATGTTAATGAGATTTTATTGGGTGCTTAATTTCCTACCTTTAAACAATACATTAATGCAACCTCTGTGCAGTTTCATTGTTGTAAGTGTATTATCTTTAGGCCAGCAGAATAGACCAACCAATATTAATTATAGCAGTATTTATGTTTTTTTTAACCCACCTAAAAATAAATGAGTCTTAGGGGTCAATCTATTAAATGTCGGGCAGCGAATCATGTCCACCCGGCATCGCTAAATTCCGACAGCATATGCTGTCGGCATTTAACATTGCACAAGCCTTTCTTGTTAAATGCTTATACAATGCAGCCCCCTGCACATTCGCGGCCAATCGGACCGCTAGCAGGGGTTGTCAATCATCCGATTGTATCTAATCAGGATGATTGCAGTCCGCCACCTAAAAGGTGGTGGAGAAGTTAAAGTGAATGTCAAGTCACGTTCACCCCTCTTCCTCAACTTGTTAATTACCGAAAATAAACGTTAGTTAAGTCATAATTTTTTTATTATTTAAGAATAAACCATAATCGAAGGATTTATAATCCTACTTCGCTTACTTTCTTCCTCCGCCCACCATCTTGTCCCTCGTATCTAATTTGATTGACATTGCCTTTAACGAATTATGGCTCATACCCCGTGGCGTCCAGCCCCATTTTGCACACGTAACGCGATCAAACTGCGTATGCGTTCCCTAACAAATCGTCATTGACAATCCATGCTCGTTCACGTGTAGCGCATGCGCAAACAGTTCCTAACACCTAACGCATGCGCAATGTCTATCTACCTGTCAACCGCGATCCCCCGCCGCAATCCCTAATAAAGTGTTTAACCCCTAAACCGCCGCTCCCGGACCCGCCGCCACCTACAATAAAAGTATACCCTTCTAATGTGATCCCCCTACACCGTCGCCAGCTATATTACATACTCCCTAATGTGAGCTCCTACCCCGCCGCCATCTACATTATCTACCCCCTAATGTGAGCCCCTTACACCGCCGCCAGCTACATTAAACTACCCGCTATTGTGAGCCCCTACCCCGCCGCCATCTACCTTACCTACTCCCTAAAGTGAGCCCCTACCCCGCCGCCATCTACCTTACCTCCCCCGCCGCCATCTACCTTACCTCCCCCGCCGCCATCTACCTTACCTCCCCCGCCGCCATCTACCTTACCTACCCCGCCGCCATCTACTTTACCTCCCCCGCCGCCATCTACCTTACCTCCCCCGCCGCCATCTACCTTACCTCCCCCGCCGCCATCTACCTTACCTACCCCGCCGCCATCTACCTTACCTCCCCCGCCGCCATCTACCTTACCTACCCGCCGCCATCTACCTTACCTTCCCCGCCGCCATCTACCTTACCTCCCCCGCCGCCATCTACTTTACCTACCCCGCAGCCATCTACCTTACCTCGCCCGCCGCCATCTACCTTACCTCCCCCGCCGCCATCTACCTTACCTCCCCCGCCGCCATCTACCTTACCTCCCCCGCCGCCATCTACCTTACCTACCCCGCCGCCATCTACCTTACCTCCCCGCCGCAATCTACCTTACCTATCCCGCCGCCATCTACCTTACCTACCCCGCCGCCATCTACCTTACCTCCCCCGCCGCCATCTACCTTACCTACCCCGCCGACATCTACCTTACCTACCCCGCCGCCATCTACCTTACCTACCCACTAAAGTGAGCCCCTACCCCGCAGCCATTTTCCTTTACCTACCCCGCCGCCATCTACCTTACCTACCCCGCCGCCATCTACCTTACCTACCCCGCCGCCATCTACCTTACCTACCCACTAAAGTGAGCCCCTACCCCGCAGCCATCTACCTTACCTACCCCGCCGCCATCTACCTTACCTACCCCGCCGCCATCTACCTTACCTACCCACTAAAGTGAGCCCCTACTCCGCCGCCATCTACCTTACCTACCCCGCCGCCATCTACCTTACCTACCCCCTAAAGTGAGCCCCTTACACCGCCGCCATCTACCTTACCTACCCCCTAAAGTGAGCTCCTACCCCGCCGCCATCTATTTTAAAAATATTAACCCCTAATTTAATCCCCCTACACCGCCGCCACCTATATTAAACACATTAACCCCTAATCTAATCCCCCTACACCGCCGCAAGCTATATTAACTATATAAACCCTAATTATATTACGGTTAATATAGTTAATATAGTTATTATATTATATATATTAACCCTAATTATATTAGGGTTAATATAGTTATTATATTATATATATTAACTATATTAACCCTAATTATATTAGGGTTAATATAGTTATTATATTTTATATATATATATATATATATATTAAGTATAATAACCCTATCTAACTCTAACATCCCTAACTAAATTCTTATTAAAATAAATCTAATTAATATTAATATTATTAATTAAAATATTCCTATTTAAATCTAAATATTTACCTATAAAATAAACCCTAAAATAGCTACAATGTAATTAATAATTACATTGTAGCTATTTTAGGGTTTATATTTATTTTACAGGTAACTTGGTATTTATTTTAAATACGTACAATAGCTATTAAATAGTTAATAACTATTTAATAGCTACCTAGTTAAAATAATTACCTGTAAAATAAATCCTAACCTAAGTTACAAATACACCTACACTATCGATAAATTAAATAAACTACAAATATCTAAACTAAAATACAATTAAATAAACTAAACTAAATTACAAAAAAAAACAACACTAAATTACAAAAAATAAAAAAAAATTACAAGATTTTTAAGCTAATTACACCTATTCTAAGCCCCCTAATAAAATAATAAAGCCCCCCAAAATAAAAAAATTTCCCTACCCTATTCTAAATTAAAAAAGTTAGCTCTTTTACCTTACCAGCCCTTAAAAGGGCCTTTTGCGGGGCATGCCCCAAAGAAAACTGCTCTTTTGCCTGTAAAGAAAAACACAATACCACCCCCAACATTACAACCCACCACCCACATACCCCTATTTTAAACCCACCCAAACCACCCTTAAAAAAACCTAAACACTACCCCCTGAAGATGTCTTCAATCAAGCGGCAAAGAAGTCTTCTTCCATCCGGGCAATGTCTTCAATCAAGCGGCAGAGAGTCTTCTTCCATCCGGCGATGTCTTCAAGCAAAGCGGCATCTTCAATCTTCTTTCTTTGCTCCTCCCCCGCGGAGCATCCATCCGGCACGACGACTGAACGCGGAATGAGGTACCTTTAAATGACGTCATCCAAGATGGCGTCCGTCGAATTCCGATTGGCTGATAGGATTCTATCAGCCAATCGGAATAAAGGTAGAAAAACCCTAAAATTATTAATTACATTGTAGCTATTTTAGGGTTTATTTTATAGGTAAGTATTTAGATTTAAATAGGAATATTTTAATTAATAATATTAATAATAATTAGATTTATTTTAATAAGAATTTAGTTAGGGATGTTAGAGTTAGATAGGGTTATGATACTTAATATATATATATATATAATATAATAACTATATTAACCCTAATATAATTAGGGTTAATATATATAATATAATAACTATATTAACCCTAATATAATTAGGGTTAATATATATAATATAATAACTATATTAACTATATTAACCCTAATATAATTAGGGTTAATATAGTTAATATAGCTGGCGGCGGTGTAGGGAGATTAGATTAGGGGTTAATGTGATTAATATAGGTGGCGGCGGTGTAGGGGGATTAAATTAGGGGTTAATATTTTTAAAATAGATGGCGGCGGGGTAGGAGCTCACTTTAGGAGGTAGGTAAGGTAGATGGCGGCGGTGTAAGGGGCTCACTTTAAGGGGTAGGTAAGGTAGATGGCGGCGGGGTAGGTAAGGTAGATGGCGGCGGGGTAGGGGCTCACTTTAGTGAGTACGTAAGGTAGATGACGGCGGGGTAGGTAAGGTAGATGGCGGCGGGGTAGGGGCTCACTTTAGTGGGTAGGTAAGGTAGATGGCGGCGGGGTAGGTAAGGTAGGTGGCGGCGGGGGAGATAAGGTAGATGGCGGCGGGGTAGGTAAGGCAGATGGCGGCGGTGTAAGGGGCTCACTTTAGTGGGTAGGTAAAGTAGATGGCGGCGGGGTAGGTAAGGTAGATGGCGGCGGGGTAGGGGCTCACATTAGGGGGTTATAGATTTAATATAGCTGGCGGCGGGGTCCGGGAGCGGCGGTTTAGGGGTTAATAACTTTATTAGGTGGCGGCGGGGTCCGGGAGCGGCGGTTTAGGGGTTAATACATTTTTTATTGTTAGGATAGTGAGGGGGATAGCTGATAGAGGGTTAGACGTGTCGGGCTATGTTTGGGAGGCGTGTTAGACAGTACGGGAGATTTAATAACTTTAGTCAGGTTTTGTAGGTGCCGGGAGTTTCTAAAGTGCCGTAAGTCACTGGCGACTCCAGAAATTTGTACTTACGCAGATTTCTGGACATCGCTGGTTTATCAGACTTACGGCACTTTAGCCTCTGACGGCGCCGTATATGGGATAGCTCGAGTTGAGAGCTGAAACTACGGGAATGGAAACTTTATTTCTTTATTTACATAGGGCGTAAAGACGCAGGCGCAATGACAAATAGATTTCAGAATACGAATAGAAACGGATCAGGGCACGCATGCGCATATTAACAGCTGTTTCAAAACGCATGCGCAAATTGTTGTCTCCTCGGGAGCACGCTTCAAGCCTACGTAAGAGAGCACGAGGGACTGCTCTATAAGCAATACCGGAAGTCAAGGATGGGAGGAGTTGGCGTTCAAGACGTAGATAAGTTATATAATAAATTATAATATCACAAGATGCTTATTTTCCAAAATAAATATTGCGGTTTACATTGCAATTATATTGAGAATTAATAATGTTCATTAGAAAGCATATAATTTACATTCACTTTAAGGAGTAGCGGTCTTATGACTGCTGCTTCTTAACTTCTGTTTCCAGTGACCCGGAAACTTCAAGCAGAGGAAGCAGCAGCCGCTGCTTATTAAATCTCCCCCCAGGTCTTAACTATTACCTCTGATCATCATTATTTATACATACGGGTTACTTAGTTCTGATGAAAATTAAAATACGCAAGTTACATACTTAACCTTAGATAAGAGTTCTTCAAACCATGGGTCGTGACCCATTACTGGGTTGCAACACCATGTTTACTGGGTCACGATGAGCTATATGAGAGTGTGGTATGGTGTGTGTGTTCTCTGAAAGTGTTGTTGGTGTGGTGTGTGTTGTTTGAGAGTGTGTGTGCCATGAGAGCTGCCATGTTGTAACTTAAAGTGAATGTCAATTTTGATGCTAAAGTGCCCGGTTTTTAAAAATTTGATTAAAATCAGGGACACTTTAATTCATCAAAATTTACATTTCACTCCTGTTGAGAAAAAAAGTTACCTTTTAATCTTGAAAGCAGCTCCAGCTTCCTCTGGTCGTTGCAAGCCATTTCTGACGTCAGAAATGATGGATAGGTCATCCTCCAATCATGGCTTCCCCCCCGGGGGAATCAGAGTCTGATTTAACGCTGTGATTGGAGGAAGCCGGATTCCTCATTTTAGACCCAGGAAGAGGATTTGAAACGGGTGGAGGAAGCTGGAGCTGCTGTGAAGATTAAAAGGTAAGTTTTTTTTCACAGCAGAAGTGAAATGTAAATTTTGATTAATTAAAGTGCCCCTGTTTTTAATCAAATTTAAAAAAAACGGGCACTTTAGCATCAAAATTGACATTCACTTTAAGTTACCTTCTCTGCTGTGGCCGATTAGGAACATTTATAAATAGGTCAATAGAGGGTTCAGCCATGTGGAATATAACAGTGTTCTGCACTTCCATTTCTAACAGGAACTGAAAGCTCACAATCTCAAAATGGAATTATAGGAAAAGGGGAAAAAATAAATAATAAAAGCATATTGCAGTTTTATATATATATATATATATATATATATATATATATATATTGTTTTAACATATATATATATATATATATATATATATATATATATATATACACACACAACTACTGGAAAGGGGGCCCTCAGATAATTATTGTGTCTTGTGTTATATCCGTGCACAGTCCCAAATAAATATGTAACACTTAAAAGGATAGAGTTCTGTATTATGTATAAGGAACCAAAGAAGGACAAGGCTGCAGAGGATAACACATTAAACCAAACGTTTATTAAAGAGGTGGTAAAGACACCGGGTCTGCCTTCACTAAATTCACAATATTATATACCAGATAAAAGGTGAACCAGATGATAGTACGTCACAATGTCATAGAATTCAAACATTACCCCCTACATGCTAGCATGTTACTAAGCTGGCCATCAAACAGTCCATAATGTAATCCGTGCTCATAGTGTAAAAACACGCTCCGGTAATATAGAACTGGTACCGTCACTATACTCCGCTGCAATCCGGGCACTTGAGTGTAAATACACGCTCCGGTAGCAAGATATAAGTCTGGTCTCCTATATACCAAACAGGACTGCGAAAAAACTTCCAGCTGAGCAGTGTAGTCAAACACAATGCTGATGAGATACTACGGGTTGCAAGACTTAAACCGCACAGCTTACCTTCACCTTCCTTGATTCATGTGGCAGATGCCATCCGGCTACAAATTACCTCCATGATCCTGTATTTCTGTGATGCCAATGCCAGTCTTCACTTGCTGAACTTCGGTAGAGATGAATGTAGTGAACAGGTACAATAAAAGCTGCTTCACCTGATGGCGTTCTCCATGCTCCAAAGTTACAATCCACGCATTACGGGTTTCGCCCCTCCCCTTTCTGGGTTGGACTTGAGGCTTTCTCAGATGTATAATGTGACCACTGCTAGTGGTGTTTAAATACCAATTCTGTTACCTTGTTACACATCCCTTGTTACTATATCTTAAAGGGACATAATGCCATTCAATAGCCTTTATCTGGTAATTCATGATAAGCATTTAAGAGGTGACACCTATTAGTGGCCTAACTATTTACATATTGATGCTATCAGCATGTTGACATTATACACACTTAAAACAAATACAATTATGAGGCATCTACATACATAATACCACGGATCACGTATTCCACAAATCTTATATGTATGCTTTACATTATTATTAATGTTTTAATGTTTTGACCAAAGATTCACAAAAAACAGGCATATTCTATTTTTTCGTTAAGACCAATGGGGGACAATGTATTAAGTCTATACATCCAGCGTGACTCATGCTGGAGTAATATTTTATCAATATTGCCCCCTCTCCTCTTAGGCCTAATATGCACTTAAAAAAGGCCTCACATTCTGTCCCACAAATGGTCTTGACAAATTTGAATTCTTAAAGGATCTTAACCTATATGCAAGGAAAATTATCCTTAAAAAAATGTGGGATAATAAATCTAGTAAGGAAGCGGTTGGGGATAGCCAAGATATGGTAGCTATTAAGAATCTTGTCTCACTGTTAGAGGAACAGGAGGGACAAACAATAAAAATAAGCTATCCCAAACAGACCAACTTCAAACCATCTTCTAAATATATGCCCCAACTATCTTTATCACCCAGTGTACACACAGTTGTGAGGTGTGTAGAACAGGATTTAGGGATCATTGGCATGACTGATATAGTAAGTGACAATCTATCTATTCATGAAAGGAAAGCTCTTAAAGATCTAATGGGAAAGAAAGACATTCAGATTAAACCCTCAGATAAGGGAGGGAACATTTTGATCCTTGACCAAGTGGATTATATGAATGAAGTATTAAGACAATTGCATACAAAAGAACAATATGAAGAGGTCTCTAGGCTTATTTATGAAAGATCTTGTGATGAGCTTTTTATTATTTTAAACAATGCAAGAGATCAGGGAAATATAACAAAAAAATAATTTTATTTTCTTGTGAATCCATATCCCATTGTACCCACATTTTACAGGATGCCCCATAGTGTCTGGCATGGGTGGACCTACTGAAGGGATCAGTAGATACATTGATTACATTGATTTCTATCTACGACCCTTCCTTACTGAACTGTCCTCCTATGTGCAGGACACTGGGGACATCTTGAGGAGACTGGATAAAGTAACAATTGACTCAGATACGATCTTCTTACTCTGGATGTGGAGTCATTGTATTCCTCGATTCCACATAATGTGGGCTTGAATGCAGAAAAACACTTTCTAATGCTGCGAGGAGAGAAATATAGTGGCAACACCAACCTAGTTACTAGAATTTGTATTGACTAACAATGTATTTATGTTTGACAGTAAATTTTACAGACAATTGCGAGATACAGCCATGGGTGCGGCATGCGCCCCTACCTATGCCTGTTTACATTTTGGCGTTTGGGAAACAGTGGATGTTTTCCAGGGTTTGGACCAATGGGTGGAGGCGGATGTCGCCCTATGACTGAGATTTGTGGATGATATTCTGGTGCTGTGGAAAGGTGATGCTGAGTCTGCGAGTAAATTTGTAGATAAGCTCAATTGCAATAATAGAAATCTATATCTGACTTACAAAATCAGTGACAAGGAGGGTACATTTCTCAATTTGAAGATTACTATAAACAATGGTATGTTACAAACCAAAGTTTATTGTAAAGAGACAGCAACCAATAGTCTGTTGCACGCATCTAGCCACCACCCAGAAGCTCTTAAAAATAGGATACCTGTAGGACAATTTTTAAGATTAAAAAGGTGTTGTTCTACTGAGGCAGATTTGGAGGAACAGGCAGCAGAGATGGCAAAAAGGTTTTTACAAAGGGGATATTCAAGAAGGCAGATACGCAAAGGCTGGATAAGGGCCAGACAGACACCGAGAAGTCAGCTCTTGTATAAAAATAGTGAGTCACAGACTCAAAAGAACCAAATTCTATTAATTACAAGGTATAATTCCCATTGGAATAAACTTCGTGGCATACTTAATAGACACTGGCATATCTTGTCTAGTGATAGTTCTGTGGCTAAATATATATCTGAATATCCACTAATGACTGCTAAAAGAGCTCCAAGCATAAAAGACAGGCTAGTGCACAGTGAGTTTCAAAAGGAAACTCCTACAAATTGGCTAACCAAATCACAAGTAGTGAAAGGCTGTCAACCTTGAGGCCGCTATGTATATTGCAAATTTATTGAAAAATCATCTAATTTTTGCACATAATCTTCAGATAAAGTCTACTATATAAATGAAATCATTGTATGTAACACAAAGAATGTGATCTATCTACTACATTGTTCATGTCCCAAATTCTATATCGGAAAGACGACACGTGATTTGAAAGACAGAGTCAGGGAGCATAGGGATAGTATTAAGGACAGCCATGTGGCTAGACACTTCCAAATGCTCCATAACTCTAGAGTTTACACAATTAAAAGTGCTAGGAATCGAACATATTAGGCCTAAGAGGAGAGGGGGCAATGTTGATCAAATATTACTCCAGCATTAGTCACGCTGAATGTAAAGATTTAATACATTGTCCCCCATTGACCTTAATGAGAAAATAGAATATGCCTATTTTTTGTGAATCCTTGGTTAAAACATTAAAACATTAATAATAATGTAAAGCATACATATAAGATTTGTGGAATACGTGATCTGTGGTATTATGTATGTAGATGCCTCATAATTGTATTTGTTTTAAGTGTGTATAATATCAACATGCTGATAGCATCAATATGTAAATAGTTAGGCCACTAATAGGTGTCACCTCTTAAATGCTTAACATGAATTACCAGATAAAGGCTATCGAATGGCGTTATGTCCCTTTAAGATATAGTAACAAGGGATGTGTAACAAGGTAACAGAATTGGTATTTAAACACCACTAGCAGTGGTCACATTATACATCTGACGAAGCCTCGAGTCCAACCCAGAAAGGGGAGGGGCGAAACACGTAATGAGTGGATTGTAACTTTGCAGCGTGGAGAACGTCATCAGGTGAAGCGGCTTTGATTGTACCTGTTTACTACATTCATCTCTACCGAAGTTCAGCAAGTGAAGACCCACATCGGCATTGGCTTCACAGAAATACAGGATCATGGAGGTAATTTGTAGCCGGATAGCATTTGCCCCATGAATCAAGGAAGGTGAAGGTAAGCCATGCGGTTTAAGTCTTGCAACTGATAGTATCCCATCAGCATTGTTGTTGACTACACTGCTCAGCTGGAAGTTTTTTCGCAGTCCTGTTTGGTATATAGGAGACCGGACTTATATCTTGCTACCGGAGCGTGTATTTACACTCAAGTGCCCGGATTGCAGCAGAGTATAGAGACGGTACCAGTTCTATATTACCGGAGCGTGTTTTTACACTATGAGCACGGATTACATTATGGACTGTTTTCTGGCCAGCTTAGTAACATGCTAGCATGTAGGGGGTAATGTTTGAATTCTATGACATTGTGATGTACTATCATCTGGTTCACCTTTTATCTGGTATATAATATTGTGAATTTAGTGAAGGCAGACCTGATGTCTTTACCACCTCTTTAATAAACATTTGGATTAATGTGTTATCCTGTGCAGCCATGTCCTTCTTTGGTTCTTTACACATAATACATAACTCTATCTTTTTAAGTGTTATATATATATATATATATATATATATATATATATATATATATATATATATATATATATATATATATATATATATATATAAAACTGGGATACAGCACTCACTTGCAGAATACAACTTCCAGGGTGCACTTCAAAGGTATGGCATACAAAAATTTTCAAAAGCAAGAAAGCACTATCCATTTTAAACATTTTCTTTAATAAAGCGGTAAACGTTTTCGGGGTTTCCCCCATCCTCAGACTCATATATATATGAGAAAGAGCTGACGGGTGCTTCCACACTAAGGTGCAATATAAATAAACACTGGTATTTGGGGCATAGGGGTGTCCAAAAACTGCAGCTGTATCCCTAAGCTTAGTGAAGTTAAAACCCCAGTTCCACTAGACTTTGTGTGCATATAATGTTTGGCAGGGGGGTGGGATAGCACTGTTTAAGGTTATTTCCAATGCAACAAAAACAAAATTTATGCTTACCTGATTAATTTCTTTCTTTCCGGATATGGTGAGTTCCGAACGTCATCAATTACTGTTGGGATATCACTACTGGCCAGTAGGAGGAGGCAAAGAGCACCACAGTAAAGCTGTTAAGTATCACTCCCCTACCCACAATCCCCAGTCATTTGACCAAAGGAAAATGGAAACAAGGAATAACACAAAGGTGTAGAGGTGCCTGAGGTTTAGTAAAAAATATTTGTCTTAAATTTAAGGGTGGGGTCGTGGACTCACCTTATCTGGAAAGACAGAAATTTATCAGGTAAGCATACATTTTGTTTTCTTTCCTAAGATATGGTGAGTCCACAACATCATCAATTACTGTTGGAAACCAATACCCAAGCTAGAGGACACAGATGACTCGGGAGGGAAAACAAGACAGGCAGACCTAAACAGAAGGCACCGCCGCTTGAAGAACCTTTCTCCAAAAAGAAGCCTCAGCCGAGGCAAAAGTATCAAATTTGTAATATTTGGAAAAAGTATGCAGAGAGGAACAAGTTGCAGCCTTGCAAATCTGTTCCACAAAAGATTTATTTTTGAAAGCCCAAGAAGACGAAACTGCCAGAAGCCTCAGCCGAGGCAAAAGTATCAAATTTGTAATATTTTGAAAAAGTATGCAGAGAGGAACAAGTTGCAGCCTTGCAAATCTGTTCCACAAAAGATTTATTTTTGAAAGCCCAAGAAGACGAAACAGCCCTAGTGGAATGAGCTGTTGTTCTCTCAGGAGACTGCTGTCCAGCAGTCTCATAAGCAAAAAGGATCATACTTCTCAACCAGATAGAAAGAGAAGTAGCAGTAGCTTTCTGACCTTTACACTTTCCAGAGAAACAAACAAACAGGGCAGAGCCTGAGGGCTGACGAAAATCCTTAGTCGCCTGTAGGTAGAATTTTAGAGCACGTGTCTAAAGGTATATAGTTTCTGCGCTAGTAGGTATAAGCTCTTTTCGCTAGTGGAAGATTCATCTATGCTTCCTTAGGGAGGATTGTAGGAAAAAGAGTTTTAGGGAAAAGAGCGCTCAAGTGAGCTAATACCTTAAGAAGAATATGAAATATATGAAAAAATATAGTATATGACACCAGATTAATTTTTATAGAAATAGGAAATGTATTGTCTTGATAAAATTAATAACATTTCTAACTCTTGTGAGTTGAAAGAAAGTGTGCTTATTTTGTTAAAAATATTGTGTAAATTGTACAGAATGTTGCAGATATATTGTTCACAGATAAAATAATTAATATTACATACAATGATTCTAATAGGTTGGCCAACCATATATTCCTTAATAGTCTTATATTGATTTCAAGAGCACCAATAATATACTATGAATATTAAAAAAAATCTCAAAGTTTAATTTCCATAAGTTCCACACTATTACTTCCAGCTGGGCGACTAAAAAGCTAAACAACCCAAATAACAACAATCATATGATAGACTGTTTATCTTCTCCTGAATATAAAATGAGGTACTTATTAAAAGTTCATTTTTAAAAATCCATCTTAAAATTACCCATAGGTAATACCCAATATAGGAGTCTATGATCTCTATGCATACTTTTTTCGGCTGCAGCCTTAAATTAAAGGAGAGAAGAAAGAAAAAAAGGCGCCACCATAGTGCACAATCAGTATTACCAATACCAGCCAGCACACCAATGCAACGTACTTACAAGATATAAGGCACTTGAAAAGTGCTACAAAGGCTTCCTGAGCTATTATAGTCACCCAGCAAACTTTCCCCGTGCTCTCTAAGCCACTCTATTACTCTGACCAGCTCCCACGAACCGGAATCGAACAGGCCACTCGATTACTCTGACCGGCTCCGACAAACTGGACTCGAACAGGGCAGTTGACTAGTGGTTGGCTACCACACTCTCCGTCCAGTGCTCACAAGCAGTGCTCACAGAAACAATCTTAGTTTCAAAATGTGATTGTAAAATGTAATAAAATAAAGTCTGTGGAAAGTCTAATATAGTAAAAACTTTTAATCTTAAAAACTAAAACACAACTTTTCATGATCTAGCATGACCGTTTCATCAGGTGTAATACATAGTTAAAATTCCACGGCTTTAAGTACGCTGCTTGGCGTCCTTAAGGTTTCACTGCGGATGCGCGAAGGTCTCCCATGCTTTTTACAAAATGACGATGTTCCCAATCCTGATTGGTCCATATCAGTCCAATCGGACTCAACAATAGAGGACCAAACTCAAAACAAAGACTACATTGTAATTACATAAATCAATGTCTGTGTTACAAGATCATCAGCTAACACCAATGGGCTAGCCCCTTCCTAGTAGCGTGGACTCCCTGCAATAGTAACGCTAATACTAATATTATTTATACCTTCGCAAAGGCGCAGTGATTGAACCCCTCACAATCTACCAATCTGATCTTTCAGAGTCAAAAACAACAATATTAGTAGATAATATATATATACAACTGAGCAGGCATACATGTCAGCAAATATACATTTTCAATTTCGACTCAATATAAATCCTATATAGCAATCTATCATATAAACAGATAGCATATTGGAATCATCCAAGTATTGCTCAATATAAAAGAACAAATGTTGAACACTAAACATCATATTGAAACAGAAAAATGTCAAATACGATTAGATATTCTGTTCACCATATAATATAATCAACTCACAGGGGTAATGTAACAGTCTATCTGGGCTAATATAAAAAACAAATCAGATAAACGGCTATATATATATATTTATCTCACTATAGTATGTGTGCCCTTTAACTTTAAAACCAGCCTAGTGTAATGATTTCTAATACCATCCTTCTTAGAATTCATACTCTTGTATCTACATGTACAAAAAGTGTGTTACCCAATCTATATCTCAATCTAGATAGATATCTAGTTAGTGAAACTGTTCCCCAAGTAGACTAGATGGGGCAAGCCACTAATTGTTAAAAGCTGCCATATCTAAATTTTCGTTCAACCCATAGGGTTTAACGTTTTCATTTTCCAAATCCAGTATGTTTCTCTTTGTCTGAGGTGAAGGAGTGTATTTCTGTCCCATTTTGGAATGACTTGTTCTAATGGAAAAATCCTAAAGATATCTGTTTCTCCCATATGGCACTTATTCCCATGTCTGGGTATACTGTGATTTTTGGCAATATTCTTAAGGTTTCTCATATATTCCTCCCATCTTTTTTGAGGGGTATAGAAGTCCTTCCAATGTATTGGAATCCACATCTACACTCAAGTAAATATACAATAAGGAAGAATCACATGTAAAATGTGTTTCAGTCTCAAACACCTCCTTTGTAACAAAAGAGGTCACTATTACTTTCTTTCCTAAAGTGACTTCAAAATCTTGGAGATTAAATCAGGGGTATCTTTGATATATGACGGCAACATAAAGACTGGTTTCTTAAGAAAATGATCTACATACTCTGACAGATTACATGTCAGGTTGCCAATTCCTGAAATAATCGGCCTCCTAGGGTGTTCTATGGTAGACTTATGAATTTTAGGAAAGTGGTAATGGTATGCTAGATTTGGAGAAAGTGGTATCAAATAATCTCTCTCTTTTTTATTTAGTATTCCTTCCTTCCTATTATTTTAATTAAACTGGCAAGAAATGTATTAGTCGGATTGAATGTCAATTTTTTATAATATTCAGTGTCTAAAAGTATCCTTTTAGCTTCTTTGAGATAATCATTATAATCCTGCAATACTATACCACCTCCCTTGTCTGCCTGTCTAATCACCAGGTCCTTGTTACCTGCCAATCTAGATAATGCCTTATATTCATAGAAATTCAAATTCGCTTTCCTAGTGGTCCCTGTTTTCAATTTTCCAAAATCTTCTAGAACTAGATTTTGAAATAACTGTATGCTCTGACCCGTCATGGGCGGATTAAAGTTAGACTTACTTGTTAAGTTTGTATGTATATATCCATCAAAAAGTTCCTCACAGGAAGTGTCTGATTCATAGTAGATAATCTCTGATACAGGTCTATCAGTCATATTGTCAGTAACAATAGATATCTGATCTGTATTCTGTAACTTTTTATCACAGAAATACCTCTGAATAGACAGTTTGCGTATGAATCTATTGAGGTCTACAAATAGCTCAAACATTTGGTGGTCATTGGAAGGACAAAAGGCCAAACCCCTATTCAAGACACAAATCTCTTTTTAGAGTATAACTTGAAAGATTGAAAATACCTTTTTTCATCCGTTCAACTTTCTTCTTTTTGACTGATTTAGCTCTCCCTCGGCTGCCACACTTGCGTAAGATCTTTTCTTGTTGTTGCTCATTTTGTATGGTGGTGTTGTGACCCTGTTCTCTGTGTATTCCCTTTCTAGTTGTTTCAAGCGCATCGGTGCTTGTCTCTGCTGAAACAGTTTTGGTTTTGGTTTTTGATTGATATGAAAACCCTGTGGATGTTGTTGATCATAATCCCTAAAATTTGTTCTATTCTCATGTGGTCTATATACATGATTATGTTCAAATCCCCTATGTGTACCCTTATGATAATGAATCCTCTGATCTGAGGTCTCTCCTTGTTCATTATACACTCTATCCCTATTGTATATACAATATTCTCCCTCATCCTTTGATCTATAGGAATTATTATGCTGATGGTAATAAGGTCTCTGTTCAGAGTCACTATTTTCCCTATATGTGCCTTGCGGTCCAAATGACCTATTATTATAAGGAGAGGAGTCTTGTTGTCTAGGTGTAAATCTATTATATATTCTAGGGGAGAACAGTTGTTTTTTATAGACTACATTTTTCTTCTTATCTTTAGGTTTTTTATAATTGACTTTAGTCCAGGGTTCAACTGAAAGTTCTTCTATTTTACCCTGGTCACTATCTAATTCTTCAGATGTTTTAATATCCGTCTGCATCTTGGAATTATAGTTATATACTACTCCATCAGTATAATCTTTTTCATCTCTCAATAACTTTCTCAGGCCTAGATTTGGAGTTTGGCGGTAGCCGTGAAAACCAGCGTTAGAGGCTCCAAACGCTGGTTTTAGGCTACCTCCGGTATTTGGAGTCACTCAAAAAAGGGTCTAACGCTCACTTTTCAGCCGCGACTTTTCCATACCACAGATCCCCTTACATCATTTGCGTATCCTATCTTTTCAATGGGATCTTTCTAACTCCGGTATTTAGAGTCGTGTCTGAAGTGAGCGTTAGAAATCTAACGACAAAACTCCAGCCGCAGAAAAAAGTCAGTAGTTAAGAGCTTTCTGGGCTAACGCCGGTTCATAAAGCTCTTAACTACTGTACTCTAAAGTACACTAACACCCATAAACTACCTATGTACCCCTAAACCGAGGTCCCCCCACATCGCCGCCACTCGATTAAATTTTTTTAACCCCTAATCTGCTGACCGCCACCTACGTTATACTTATGTACCCCTAATCTGCTGCCCCTAACACCGCCGACCCCTGTATTATATTTATTAACCCCTAACCTGCCCCCCACAACGTCGCTGCCAGCTACCTACAATAATTAACCTCTAATCTGCCGACCGCAAAGCGCCGCTACCTACGTTATAGCTATGTACCCCTAATCTGCTGCCCCTAACACTGCCGACCCCTATATTATATTTATTAACCCCTAATCTGCCGCCCTCAACGTCGCCTCCACCTGCCTACACTTATTAACCCCTAATCTGCCGAGCGGACCGCACCGCTATTATTATAAAGTTATTAACCCCTAATCCGCCTCACTAACCCTATAATAAATAGTATTAACCCCTAATCTGCCCTCCCTAACATCGCCGACACCTAACTTCAATTATTAACCCCTTATCTGCCGACCGGAGCTCACCGCTATTCTAATAAATGCATTAACCCCTAAAGCTAAGTCTAACCCTAACACTAACACCCCCCTAAGTTAAATATAATTTAAATCTAACGAAATTAATTAACTCTTCTTAAATAAATTATTCCTATTTAAAGCTAAATACTTACCTGTAAAATAAATCCTAATATAGCTACAATATAAATTATAATTATATTATAGCTATTTTAGGTATAATATTTATTTTACAGGTAACTTTGTATTTATTTTAACCAGGTACAATAGCTATTAAATAGTTAAGAACTATTTAATAGCTAAAATAGTTAAAATAATTACAAAATTACCTGTAAAATAAATCCTAACCTAAGTTACAATTAAACCTAACACTACACTATCAATAAATAAATTAAATACAATTCCTACAAATAACTACAATGAAATAAACTAACTAAAGTACAAAAAATAAAAAAGAACTAAGTTACAAAAAATAAAAAAATATTTACAAACATAAGAAAAATATTACAACAATTTTAACCCCTTAATGACCGGACCATTTTTCAATTTTCTTACCCTTAATGACAATGGCTATTTTTACATTTCTGCAGTGTTTGTGTTTAGCTGTAATTTTCCTCTTACTCATTTACTGTACCCATACATATTATATACCGTTTTTCTCGCCATTAAATGGACTTTCTAAGGATACCATTATTTTCATCATATCTTATAATTTCCTATAAAAAAAAATATAAAATATGAGGAAAAAATTGAAAAAAACACACTTTTTCTAACTTTGACCCCCAAAATCTGTTACACATCTACAATCACCAAAAAACACCTATGCTAAATAGTTTCTAAATTTTGTCCTGAGTTTAGAAATACCCAATGTTCACATGTTCTTTACTTTTTTTGCAAGTTATAGGGCCATAAATACAAGTAGCACTTTGCTATTTCCAAACAACTTTTTTTCAAAATTAGCGCTAGTTACATTGGAACCCTGATATCTGTCAGGAATACCTGAATATCCCTTGACATGTATATATTTTTTTTTAGAAGACAACCCAAAGTATTGATCTAGGCCCATTTTGGTATATTTCATGCCACCATTTCACCGCCAAATGTCATCAAATAAAAAAAAAGTTCACTTTTTCACAAATTTTGTCACAAACTTTAGGTTTCCCACTGAAATTATTTACAAACAGCTTCTGCAATTAAGGCACAAATGGTTGTAAATGCTTCTTTGGGATCCCCTTTGTTCAGAAATAGCAGACTTATATGGCTTTGTGGTTGCTTTTTGGTAAGTAGAAGGCCGCTAAATGCTGCTGCGCACCACACGTAAATTATGCCCAGCAGTTAAGGGGTTAAATTAGGTAGCTTGTAGGGAGCTTGCAGGGTTAATTTTAGCTTTAGGGTAGAGATCAGCCTCCCACCTGACACATCCCACCCCCTGATCCCTCCCAAACAGTTCTCTTCCCTCCCCCACCCCACAATTGTACCCGCCATCTTAAGTACTGGCAGAAAGTCTGCCAGTACTAAATAAAAGGAGTTTTTATTTTTTTTAATAAAAAAAAATAAAATGTTTTAGCTGTGATGGACTCCTGCCTTAGCCCCAACCTCCATGATCCCCCCCCCCCGCAATCTAACCCTCTCCCCTACCTAATTGCCGCCATCTTGGGTACTGGCAGCTGTCTGCCAGTACCCAATTTGCCCCCCAAAAAAGTGTTTTTAATTATTTTTTATTACTAATTTATTTTTTTCTGTAGTGTAGCAGCCCCCCACAATACCCCAACCCCCTCCCCCTCCCAGATCCTCATATATATATATTTCCCCCCCTCTTCCCACTCATTGGTGTCAGTGTGGGTAGGTGATCGCGGGCGTGCGCGCGCACCCGCGCGCGCACGCGCACGCGCATGCGCGCCCCCGCACGCTCCCGGCACCCGGCGTGCACATTGCACTAACAGGAGCCGGATGCCGGGTAGCGATGGGCCGCCCACCCGCCTCCCAGTTGCGCTCCCACCCACCAACGAACCGGCCGCATCGCTACCGGTGCAGAGAGGGCCACAGAGTGGCTCTCTCTGCATCGGATGCTTTCTAAGGGTATTGCAGGATGCCTCAATATCGAGGCATCACTGCAATACCCTGAGAGCTGCTGGAAGCGATTGCGATCGCTTCCAGCACTCTCTTAGACAAGTGACGTACCAGGTACGTCCATTGTCACTAACTGCAAGTTTTTGCAGGACGTACCTGGTACGTCACTTGTCATTAAGGGGTTAAACTAATTACACCTACTCTAAGCCCCCTAATAAAATAACAAAGACCCCCAAAATAAAAAATGCCCTACCCTATTCTAAATTACAAAAGTTCAAAGCTCTTTTACCTTACCAGCCCTGAACAGGGCCCTTTGCGGAGCATGCCCCAAGAAGTTCAGCTCTTTTGCCTGTAAAAAAAAAACATACAATACCCCCCCCCAACATTACAACCCACCACCCACATACCCCTAATCTAACCCAAACCCCCCTTAAATAAACCTAACACTAAGCCCCTGAAGATCTTCCTACCTTATCTTCACCATACCAAGTTCACCGATCCGTCCTGAAGAGCTCCTCCGATGTCCTGATCCAAGCCCAAGCGGGGGGCTGAAGAGGTCCATGATCCGGCTGAAGTCTTCATCCAAGCGGGAGCTGAAGAGGTCCATGATCCGGATGAAGTCTTCATCCAAGCGGGAGCTGAAGAGGTCCATGATCTGGATGAAGTCTTCTATCAACGGCATCTTCAATCTTCTTTCTTGGGGAGCCATCATCTTCCAACCGACGCGGAACATCCTCTTCTCCCGACGCCTACTAGCCGAATGACGGTTCCTTTAAGGGACGTCATCCAAGATGGCGTCCCTCGAATTCCGATTGGCATTCGGAATTAATCCGATTGGCATAATCGGAATTAAGGTAGGAATATTCTGATTGGCTGATGGAATCAGCCAATCAGAATCAAGTTCAATCCGATTGGCTGATCCAATCAGCCAATCAGATTGAGCTCGCAATATTATGCAGGGGTCAGCGATAGCGGGGGCGGCAGATTAGGGGTTAATAAGTGTAAGGTTAGGGGTGTTTAGACTCGGGGTACATGTTAGAGTGTTAGGTGCAGACATAGGAAGTGTTTCCCCATAGCAAACAATGGGGCTGCGTTAGGAGCTGAACGCGGCTTTTTTGCAGGGTTTTTTTCAGCTCAAACAGCCCCATTGTTTTCTATGGGGGAATCGTGCACGAGCACGTTTTTGAGGCTGGCCGCGTCCGTAAGCAACTCTGGTATCGAGAGTTGCAGTTGCGTTAAAAATGCTCTACGCTCCTTTTTTGGAGCCTAACGCAGCCTTTCTGTGGACTCTCAATACCAGAGTTATTTTAAAGGTGCGGCCAGAAAAAAGCCGGCGTTAGCTACGCGGGTCGTTACCGACAAAACTCTAAATCTAGCCGTCAGTTTGTTCTGTACCAGTTTTCTCTGAAATGAATCTGATTTCTCCTGTACCTCTGTCGTTCTCCTTAAATATTCAGTATTTGACTCAAATTTCTTAAGTGTTGATTGGATTTGTTCTATTTCCAACCCAGTTTAATTCAACACTGTTTCCATTCAATACTGTTTCCCTGTAGTCAATTAACAGCCGGGTTTAGTAATTTGTTTGAGAACACCTTAGTAGTACATTGTGGTTGTCCTCAGCACACAAGCCAGCTCTGATAATCTTCATTGCTTTCCAACAATTTATTAAACAATATCAAAGAAGACTTTTTATTTGGAATTCTTGTTATAAATTACTTCTTTCTTGTTGGATTAGAAATAGCAGTTTGTGCAATTGGTCTGCCTCCCTGCAGACAGTGCAGCTGCTCCCTGGATTTACTACAAGGATTCATATTGCTATTTGGATCAATCACAGTATTTACTTCAACATCAATCCTCATCTCCGCTGCAGTTAACCTACACTAAGGTACTGCTTGCTAAAGGTTGCACTCAGTAACCAGACTCTAACATTAAAGGGAAACTAAACCCCCCAAAAAAATTTCATGATTCAGATAGAGCATGCAATTTTAAGCAACTTTCTAATTTGCTCCTATTATCAAATGTTCTTTATTCTCCTGCTATATTTATTTAAAAAGCAGGAATGTGATGCATAGGAGCCGGCCCATTTTTGGTTGAGAACCTGGGTTATGCTTGCTTATTGGAGTGTAAATGAAAGCATCAAATAAGCAAGCGCTATCCATGGTGCTGAACCTAAAATGGGCTGGCTGCTAAGATTTACATTCCTGCTTTTAAAATAAAGATAGCAAGAGAACAAAGAAAAATTGATAATAGGAGTAAATTATAAAGTTGCTTAAAATTTCATGCTCTATCTGAATCATGAACGAAAAAAATTGGGTTCAGTGTCCCTTTAACACCGGGTTTTCCACCGTGGCCATAGCTCCGCCCACTTTGATGACGTTACGAGGCTCGGTAGCACTTGCTGATGCAGAGGTCTGTTACTACGTACCACAGCAATAGCAGTCTTGTTTCCACAACGTAGCTTTTTCCTGCAAGTCCGTTTGTACTCCTACAACCTCAACTGAGAATACAGTGGTGTTCCACGAGAGCCGCAGAGCTAAGGAAGAGTAGCAACATTAAAGACGGCCAAGCTGTGAATATGCTGCTAACATGCTCCAGGACCGACGTCTGAAAAAGTGGTAAACCTTTTCAACTTACCAATCTACTCATCTCCACGGGCAGCTAAAAGCCCTATAGGATACAAAGGAAAGAACAGTAGGAGTGCAGAAGTCCCATACCCGCAAATCAGACTACAAAGACACGGCTTCTAAAGGATACTTGGGGTAGAATTGAAACCCGGAAAATTGCATCATTTACAGAGCAAGAAGGAAAGTTTGTTTTCCAAACCACACATCATCCAAGTGTCTTTAAACAAGGAAAATAAGGTCAGATTAACACACTTGCTTATTATACCGCAATTGTTAAAGGCTCATAGTAGCACAACTACTATCTCCTATCATTTAAGGCTGCAGCCGAGAAAAGTATGCATAGAGATCATAGACTTCTATATTGGGTATTACCTATGGGTAATTTTAAGATGGATTTTTAAAAATGAACTTTTAATAAGTACCTCATTTTATATTCAGGAGAAGATAAACAGCCTATCATATGATTGTTGTTATTTGGGTTGTTTAGCTTTTTAGTCGCCCAGCTGGAAGTAGTAGTGTGGAACTTATGGAAATTAAACTTTGATATTTGTTAAATATTCATAGTATATTATTGGTGCTCTTGAAATCAATATAAGACTATTAAGGAAGATATGGTTGGCCAACCTATTAGAATCATCGTATGTAATATTAATTATTTTATTTGTTAACAACATATCTGCAAAATTCTGTACAATTTACACAATATTTTTAACAAAATAAGCACACTCTCTTTCAACTCACAAGAGTTAGACATTTTATTAATTTTATCAAGACAATAAATTTCCTATTTCTATAAAAATTCATCTGGTGTCATATACTATTTTTTCATATATTTCATATTCTCCATAAGGTATTAGCTCACTAGAGCGCTCTTTTCCCTAAGAATTATAGAGCATGCACAACATCCAAGTTGTGCAACAAACGTTCCTTATGAGAAGAAGGAGTAGGACATAGAGAAGGAACACCGATTTCCTGGTTAATATTTCTACCAGAAACCACTTTAGGCAGAAAACCCAACTTAGTACGAAGAACCACCTTATCAGCATAAAAGATAAGATAAGGTGAATTACACTGCAGGGCTGAGAGCTCCGAGACCCTCTGAGCAGAAGAAATAGCAATAAGAAACAAAACCTTCCAAGATAACAACTTAATATCTATGGAATGTAAAGTCTCAAACGGAGCCTGTTGCCAAACCTTAAGAACTAAGTTAAGGATCCAAGGACAAAAGGATTGAACATCTGGCACATCCGCCAGAAGCTTATGTAAAAAAAACAGATAATGCAGAAATCTGACCCTTTAGAGAACTAGCTGACAAACCTTTCTCCAGACCTTCCTGGAGAAAAGACAAAATCCTAGGAATCCTGACCCTACTCCAAGAGTAGCTCTTAGATTTGCACCAATAAAGATATTTACGCCATATCTTTTGGTAAATCTTTCTAGTAACAAGCTTGCAAGCCTGAATCATGGTCTCAATGACCGACTTAGAAAAACCACGCTTAGACAACACTAAGCGTTCAATCTCCAAGCAGTCAGCTTCAGAGAAACGAGATTTGGATGAAGGAATGGACCCTGAGTTAGAAGGTCCTTCCTCAGAGGCAGCCTCCAAGGTGGAAGAGATTACATCTTTACTAGGTCTGCATACCAGGTCCTGCGAGGCGACTTAGGAGCTATTAGAATTACCGATGCTTTCTCCTGTTTAATACGAGCAATGACTCGTAGAAGGAGAGCAAATGGAGTAAACAGGTATGCTAGACTGAAAACCCAAAGTACCACCAGAGCATCTATCAGGGTGGCCTGAGGATCTCTCGACCTTGAACTGTACCTCGGAAGCTTGGCGTTCTGTCGAGACGCCATCATATCCAACTCCGGCATCCCCCATTTGAGGGTTAACCTGGAGAACCCCTCCGGATAGAGTGCCCACTCCCCGGGATGAAAAGTCTGTCTGCTCAGAAAATCCGCTTCCCAGTTGTCCACCCCTGGATTGTGGATGGCAGATAGACAACAATTGTGGGCTTCCACCCACTGAATAATCCGAGCCACCTCCTTCATGGCTAAGGAACTCCGAGTTCCTCCCTGGTGGTTGATGTAAGCCACTGAGGTGATATTGTCCGAATGGAACCTGATAAGCCGGGCTAAGGACAACTGAGGCCACGCTATCAGAGCATTGTAAATCACTCTCAACTCCAAGATATTTATGGGGAGAGCCGACTCCTCCCGAGTCCATAGGCCCTGTGCTTTTAATGAGTCCCAGACTGCTCACCAGCCCAGCAGGCTGGTGTCCGTGGTTAGAATGATCCAGGAAGGTCTCCAAAAGCATGTGCCTTGGGACAGATGCTCCTGAGAACACCACCACGGGAGAGATTCTCTCGTCGACTGATCTAGATCTATCCTCTGAGACAGATCCCAATGGTCTCCATTCCATTGTCTGAGCATGCATAACTGTAGAGCTCTCAAATGGAATCAAGCAAAGGGAAAGCAACAATCAGACCAATTACCTCCATACATTGAGCCACCGAAGGCCGAACAGTAGACTGCAGAGAGAGGCAAGAGGAAAGAATCTTGGATTTTTCATAGATAGGGAATCTATTATGGTCCCTAAGAAAACAACCCTTGTAGCTGGAACAAGGGAACTCTTTTCCAGATTCACTTTCCATCCGTGGGAACATAGAAAAGACAACAAGATCTCTGTATGAGAGTTTGCTTGTTGAAAAGATGGCGCCTGAACCAATATGTCACCCAGTAAGGCGCCACTGCAATTCCCAGAGCCCTGATCATTGCCAATAGAGCCCCCAGAATCTTTGAAAATATTCTGGGAACTGTGGCAAGGCCAAACGGAAGAGCCACAAACTGATAGTATTTGTCTAGAAAGGCAAATCTCAGGTATTTGTGATGATCCCTGTGAGTGGGAACATGAAGATACGCATCCTTCAGGTCAATGGTCGTCATAAACTGACCCTCTTGTACCAAGGGAAGAATGGACCGAATGGTCTCCATTTTGAAGGATGGTACCCTGAGTAACTTGTTTAGACACTTTAGATCTAAAATAGGACGAAAAGTTCCCTCTTTTTTGGGAACCACAAACAGATTGGAATAGAATCCCAGACCCTGTTCCCTTTCAGGAACTGGAACTATCACTCCCAGGGAAGAAAGGTCGAGAACGCAATTCAAGAAAGCTTGGACTTAGAGGTAACATCCGCTTACCATGATTTCAGCCACAAAGCCCTGCGAGCTAGCACAGTGAAGCCAGATATCATGGCTCCTAGCTTAATAACTTGCATGGTGGCATCAGAAATAAAGGAATTGGCTAGCTTGAGAGCCTTAATCCTATCTTGGATTTCCTCCAAAGGAGTCTCAACTTGAAGAGACTCCGACAGAGCGTCAAACCAATAAGATGCCACACTTGACACCGTGGCCATACAAACTGCTGGTTGCCACTGAAGGCCTTGATAATCATACATCTTCTTGAAACAAGCCTCCAGCTTTTTGTCCATAGGATCTTTAAAAGAGCAGCTATCCTCTATAGGAATAGTTCTCTTAGCCAGAGTAGAAATAGCCCCTTCTACTTTAGGCACCGTGCGCCATGACAGCAAACATCTTTTTAAAAACAGGAGACGGAGAAAACGGTATCCACGGTCTCTCCCATTCCTCCACAATAATCTCCATAGCACTGTCCGGAACAGGAAACACTTCCACAGAGGAAGGAACATCAAAGTACTTATTAAGTTTACTTGATTTCTTGGGGTTGACAATGACAGGCGGGTCAGAGTCGTCCAAAGTAGCCAAAACCTCCTTTAACAATACACAGAGGTGTTCAAGCTTAAATCTGAAGGATACTACTTCAGCATCATATGAAGGAATTACACTGTCTGAATCTAAAATTTCACCCTCAGAGGCTACTGATGTATCCTCCTAATCAGACTTATGAGACAGAGCAATCAAGGATGTGGGGGTGCGTATTCAAATGGGTGCTCGCACAGTAAAATAATTTAATTTAATTGTATAAATATGTCAGTCCCTTTTCCCACAAACTGCTGTTATAGTATGTTGAAAACTCCTTCTGTGTGCAGTGTCAGATACTAAGCATGTTTTAAATCTACTATCTGAAGTCACCTGGAAAGAAGATTACAGGTGGCTTACAGTAGATGCCAGATCTCTTTACTCAACCATACCTCACGAGAAAGGTTTAGAGGCTCTAGATTTTTTCCTTTCTAGGAGATACCCTGGCAGCGTGGAGTTTATTGAGTATGTCCTGAAGGTAACAAGGTTCCTCCTGACCCACAACTATTTCCTGTTTGAGGGGGAGTTCTTTCTACAAAGGCGTGGGACGGCCATGGGGGCTAAGTTCGCCCCCTCCTACGCCAACCTTTTCATGGGTTGGTGGGAGCTCTCCCACGTCTTTGGAGAGCGGAACCCCTTCAGACAGGAAATAGTGTGGTATAAGCGCTTCATTGATGATCTCCTATTTATTTGGAGGAGAACACTGGATGATCTAGAGAAATTTATGGAGGGTTTAAATAAGAACACAGTAGGGATCAGCTTTACTTCAGAAGTACAGGAACATACTATAAATTTCCTAGATATCACACTAAAGGGCCAGACAGGACAACTAATTACAACGGAAACATATCGCAAACCCATTTCAGGGAATTCACTGTTGCATGCGGCAAGCTGCCACCCGAGGAGAGTCTTCAGAGGTGTAGCGAGAGGGCAGTTCATTCGTTTAAAAAGGAACTGCTTTAGTCATCACACATGAGAAACAAGCAGATGACTTGGCATCCAGGTTACTAGAAAGAGGCTATCAAAAGTCTATTGTAACCAAGGAGAGAAATCGGGTTAACAAAATAGACAGGGCACAGCTTCTGGAACAATCCAGTAATAAGAATAAAAATAAAAAAGACAAGAATTGGCAGGAAAGGAGGCATGAAAATAGGAAGGCCCAGTTCATAACAGAGTATTCACGACAATATGACCAGATATGTGAAATAATCAGAAGTAATTACCAACTTCTTTTAGCTGATGATGCTCTAAAAACAACCGTAGAAAAGGGCATACGATTCACGTACAAAAGAAATCGAACGATAGGCAACATAATAGCCCCTACTAAATTAAAACAAGAGGAAATAAATGGTTCGGCTTGGCTGAGACTCAATGGAACATTCAGGTGCAATTACCTTCCCTGCAAAGCCTGTGAAAGGGTGACGGTAGGAGACACATTTAGATCCTTGGTCACAGGTGAAACCTTCCAAAAGAGCCTATGTTTAAACTGTTGGTCAAATTCGTGGTATATCTAATATCTTGCACGCATTGTGCCCTCCAATATGTAGGTCTAACGACCAGGGAGGCAAGAGTTAGAATAAAAGAACACCTGGCAGACATAAAAGCAGGGATATTAACAACACCCCTGATTAACCACTTCTCAGTTCTACATCAAAAGGACACAAGGTTCTTTACATGGACCATAATTGAGAGGGTCCCCATACAAAATAGAGGAGAAGATAGGACCCGAAAACTGGGAGAGAGAGAGGCCTTCTGGATTTTCCGGCTAAAAACCAGGATTCCAGAAGGTCTGAACTCAGAATTTGACCTCATTAACTTTTGGTAAACCAACATATAGCAATTTCCATAGTTCCATTAATTACTTAATGCTTATAAAAGTTTTTCTGATACTCCATCACTCACTATAATGAATACATCTATGGAATTATCATAACCCTATCTGTATATCCAACACCACAAAAAATTAGGTTACAGGCCAAATATGAGAATGCAATATAAATAGAACCCTTAAAAGAGTTCATGTTGTAATTACAGCTTATAAAAGTCTTTAAGGTTTTGAAATATTCTATCACTCAATAATACGAAGACATTAATGTAATTATCACATCCCTATAGATCCGTATATCCAATAGTACACTGAATTAAGTCATAGGCTAATACGAGAATATAAGATAAATAGAACCCCTAACAAGTTCACGTTATAATTACAAAGTTAAAGCCATGCCAAAATGGTTTGCTATTGAGTACACAAGTCAGGACCAAGCATAGGTAGTATATATTTTCAGTCAGCAACACATCACACTGTGATGAGGTAATAATAGGTTAATATAGATAAGTAATGCACAGAGATGATAAAAAACATATCATGTTCTGATCATCCTAATACCTGCAGATTAATATCTGTTGCTGAGCAAAATTGCGGGCAATAGTGTATAAGCAAATTACAGAGCAAATAAGTGGGTCTGGCAGGCAGTGTATCTGTAATCCTTAAAGGCAGCCTAGTGATCATGCAATAATAAGTCAATTCAGAATAGTAATGTGATGTACTGATAAGATTAAGCCCGTATCCAGTGTTGTATACCTTAATCTCAAAATGTTTGAATTTCTTTATAGAGCAGGCAGGTGTGGCAACAAGTGAATAAGCACTCGTAATACAAGCTAGAATAACTAGCAATGCGTCTCAGTAAAACATATACACATGACAGGAATACCTGACACACCCCCCTCCTCCCCCATCACGTCACACAGCACATTTCCCAATGATCCGTGAGAGCAACAAATTCTCCATTGGAAGGGAGGGAGGAGGGGGTGGTCTAGGTTCTGTTGTCAGGCATGCAAAGAAGCCTTTACGAGACAGATCGGCAGTGTCCCTGAGGAATAAAAAAACAAAACAAAAAACAAAACAAAAAAACACTCCAAATAGAGATAGCTACAGCCTGGCTAGTGCCTGAGAGGCAGGGTGAAACTTTGTGAGTTGTAGCAGCTGTAGACACGGCACCATTTAGCCCCATTAATTGATCATTTTCTGATCACTCGCAACCAGGATCCTGTTCACTAAAAACTAGAGAGGCAGTAATTATGATGAAATTGATACAAGCAGAGAACAGACACAGCGATCTTTAGCAACAAAAAAAAATGCTGTTTACTTAAAACTAGAGAGGCAGCAATTGTGAAGAAATTGATACAAGCAGAGAACAGACACAGCGATCTTTAGTAACATAAAAATGCACATTATAATACAGAATTTGGTGCAAAGGTCTTTTTATTTTTTAGACAGCAGAGCATTTAGTGCCTATAGTTTTTCACTGTGCAATCAGAAGTATACACGTTAGCTTTCCAGTTGTCTAGGGAACACAGGTGTTTACTCTAATCTACAATGACCATAGAAAGTTATCATTGGTGAAACAAGACATGGGTGTGTACACTCTAACCAATTGAATCACAGAGGTGGGTTTTTAAACTTGAATCTCACACACAATTTTTAAGCAGGCTAGGATTAAGGCAGACGTTGAAACCGGTCAGCCTTTTTGTTTTCTGTGTTTCTAAGGTTATTTATCACTCTTACCCTGGGGGTTAGTTAACCCTTTTTGTTTTGTTTTATTCACGCTTGAGGAGAAAGCTGTGGCATTGCCTGAACAGCATCATCCTGAGAGACAGTTGGCTCAGAAACAAAAAGTTTATCTTTATTTTTCGAAGACCTCTCTATACATGAGGAACAAAATTGCAAGGGTGAAACAATTTGTTTTTCTAAGCAAAGCAGACATTTGTCTATGGAAACATAATACTGTTCCATGGCAGAAAAAAAAAAAAGAATTATTTAACCTTAGACGTACTGCTACTTTAAATAATGCCTCTTAGCTTGAAGCAAGTCACCCAATAATGCAATATAAACTTGAGCAGCAAGAAATAATATACAAATATTAGTTCTAAAATTTGACCACCTCTACACCTCCGCTGTTAGGCGGGGTGCCTACCTGCCCCTCCGGTAATGAAAAACACTGAACTGCAAGACCGGATTCTTTTAACTGCTTCTAAGCAGAGTCGGTGCAAATGGTCACATGACCGGCAAAAGAGACTGCGCCACACATGTAAAGCGCGCGTTTCTAGCCGACAGAAATTACTGCGTCGGAGCCGGCAATGATCGTAATGATATGCGATCGAGTAAAATCCCTCTTCATACAGTTATCATTTAAAAATAAAATTCTTCAGCCACTGGATTGGGGTTAACTCCTTACTAGCCATAAGGGAGATTAATCCCTGTCTCTAAGTCACATAATAAACGTGCCTGCCACTGACATAATCTATCCTGAACTCAGGATTCCAGTCCAACAATAAATGCAGAGCTGGATTCAAATTAGCCCTCACAGGGCCAGCCTCCTAGCCCCAGAAGACAAAAGGAACTTACCAGCACATCTAGCTGTCCGGCAAGAGGACAGCTCACTCAACGTGAAAGGAAGTCACTCATTACAGAGACCTGTGTAAAAAAGAAAGAACAGAGTAAACCTACTCTGGCTTTTTGTACTAGAGCAGCAACATGATAGGAAAACGCAGCAAGGCCCACCTTACAAGTTTCTAACTGCTTTAAAACCACCACTACTCTACTGAAGAGATTGACGTGGAGTACAGCTTTACCCAAAACTTGCTTGTAGCAAAAGAAATCCAATTTTCTTCAGACACCAAACCTTCACCTCCTCCATTAACAGAGGCAAAGAGAATGACTGGGGGTTGTGGGTAGGGGAGTGATACTTAACAGCTTTGCTGTGGTGCTCTTTGCCTCCTCCTACTGGCCAGGAGTGATATCCCAATAGTAATTGATGATGTTGTGGACTCACCATATCTTAGGAAAGAAATATATATATATAAATATATAAGCGTAGGAAGAAACTGCACACGCCAACAGGTAACCACCCAAGTGCACTGCTATAATATGTATACACTAAGTCCCAAGGAACCCCACGCACGGCAACTGCGTATAGAGATCCCCAAAGCAGGCACATCAAACAGGGATTTGTTTCCAAACAAAAAATAAAGATATTAACCCCTAAACCGCCACACTCCTGCATCGTAAACACTAGTTAAATATTATTAACCCCTAATCTCCTGCCCCCAATGTCGTCGCCACCTACATACACTTATTAACCCCTAATCTGCTGTCCCTAACATCGCCGCAACCTACATTACTGTTATTAACCCCTAATCTGCTGCCCCCAAAATCGCCACCAGCTAACTACACTTATTAACCCCTAATCTGCTGCCCCCAATGTCTCCGCCACTATACTATACTAAAGTTATTAACCCCTAAGTCTAACCCTAACGTAACCCTAACCCTAACACCCACTAACTTTAACATAATTAAAATAATTCCAAATAAAAAATTAAATTAATACCTAGATAATTACTATTTAAAACTAAATAGAAACTTACCTGTAAAATAAAACCTAAGCTAGCTACAATATAACTAATAGTTATATTGTACCTAGCTTAGGTTTTATTTTTATTTCACAGGTAAGTTTGTATTTATTTTAACTAGGTAGACTAGTTAGTAAAAAGTTATTAACTATTCACTAACTACCTAGTTAAAATAAATACAAACTCAACTGTAAAATAAAACCTAACCTGTCTTACACTAAAACCTACCATTACACTAAAATTAAATAAATTAAATAAAAAAAAAAAAACATTTTTCTAAATTACAAAAATAATAAACACTAAATTACACAAAATAAAAAAGAAATTATCACATATTTAAACTAATTACACATAATCTAATAGCCCTATCATAATAATAAAAAAAAAAAATAAAAAAAAAAACCTAGCCTACACTAAACTGCCAATGGCCCTTAAAAGGGCCTTTTGCGGGGCATTGCCCCAAAGAAATCAGCTCTTTTACTTGTAAAAAAAAAAATACAAACAATCCCCCAACAGTAAAACCCACCACCCACACAACCAACCCCCCCAAAAAAAAACCTACCTAAAAAACCTAAGCTCCCCATTGCCCTGAAAAGGGCATTTGGATGGGCATTGCCCTTAAAAAGGCATTTAGCTCTTTTACGTTGCCCAAAGTCCCTAATCTAAAAATAAAACCCACCCAATAAACCCTTAAAAAAACCTAACACTAACCCCCAAAGATCCACTTACAGTTTTTGAAGACCGGACATCCTTCCTAATCCAGCCGGGAAAAGTCTTTATCCAAGCAGCAAGAAGTCCTCAACGAAGCCGGGTGAAGTCTTCATCCAAGCAGCAAGAAGTCATCCTCCAGGAGGGCCGAAGTCTTTATCCAGACGGCATCTTCTATCTTCATCTTTCCGACGCGGAGCGGCTCCATCTTCAAGACATCCGGCGCGGACCATCCTCTTCTTTCGATGGCTCTTGAAGAATGAAGTTTCCTTTAAATGACGTCATCCAAGATGGCGTCCCTTGAATTCCGATTGGCTGATAGAATTCAGCCCATCGGAATTAAAGGGTAAAATATCCTATTGGCTGATGCAATCAGTCAATAGGATTGAGCTTGCATTCTATTGGCTGATTGAACTTCAATCCTATTGGCTGATCCAATCAGTCAATAGGATTGAGCTCTCATTCTTTTGGCTTATTGGATCTGGATGAAGACTTCTGCCCGTCTGGAGGATGGACTGCTTGCCGCTTGGATGAAGACATCTCCTGGCTTCGTTGAGGACTTCTTGCCGCTTGGATGAAGACTTCTCCCGGCTGGATGAGGATGGATGTCTGGTCTTCAAAAACTGTAAGTGGATCTTCGAGGGTTAGTGTTAGGTATTTTTAATTGGGTTTATTGGGTGGGTTTTATTTTTAGATTAGGGATTTTGGGCAACGTAAAAGAGCTAAATGCTCTTTTAAGGGCAATGCCCATCCAAATGCCCTTTTCAGGGCAATGGGGAGCTTAGGTTTTTTAGGTAGGTTTTTTGGGGGGGTTGGTTGTGTGGGTGGTGGGTTTTACTGTTGGGGGGTTGTTTGTATTTTTATTTTACAGGTAAAAGAGCTGATTTCTTTGGGGCAATGCCCCGCAAAAGGCCCTTTTAAGGGCCATTGGAAGTTTAGTCTAGGCTAGGTTTTTTTTTATTTTTATAGGGCTATTAGATTAGGTGTAATTAGTTTAAATATTTTATAATTTTTTTTATTTTGTGTAATTTAGTGTTTATTATTTTTTGTAACTTAGATACATTTTTTGTAATTTAATTTATTTAATTTTAGTATAATGGTAGGTTTTAGTGTAACACAGGTTAGGTTTTATTTTACAGGTAAGTTTGTATTTATTTTAACTAGGTAGCTAGTAAATAGTTAATAACTATTTACTAACTAGTCTACCTAGTTAAAATAAATACAAACTTACCTGTAAAATAAAAATAAAACCTAAGATAGATACAATGTAACTATTAGTTATATTGAAGCTAGCTTAGGGGTTATTTTACAGGTAAGTATTTAGTCTTAAATAGGAATTATTTAGGTAATAATAGTAATTTTTATTTAGATTTATTTAAATTATATTAAAGTTAGGGGTGTTAGGGTTAGACTTAGGTTTAGGGGTTAATATATTTATTTAGTGTTAGTGATGTGGGAGGCCAGTGGTTAATAAATTTAGTATAGTGGCGGCGGCGACGTTGGGGGTGGAATATTAGGGGTTAATAAGTGTAGGTAGGTGGCGGCGACATTGGGGATGGCAGATTAGGGGTTAATAAGTGTAGGTGGGTGGCGGCGACATTGCGGGCGGCAGATTAGGGGTTAATAAGTGTAGGTAGGTGGCGGCGACATTGGGGGCGGCAGATTAGGGTTTAATAAGTGTAGGTGGGTGGCGGCGACATTGGGGGCGGCAGATTAGGGTTTAATAAGTGTAGGTGGGTGGCGGCGACATTGCGGGCGGCAGATTAGGGATTAATAAGTGTAGGTAGGTGGCGGCGACATTGGGGGCGGCAGATTAGGGTTTAATAAGTGTAGGTGGGTGGCGGCGACATTGGGGGCTGCAGATTAGGTGTTAAGTGTAGGTAGGTGGGGGCGGCAGATTAGGGGTTAATAAGTGTAGGTAGGTGTCGGCGATGTCGGGGGCGGCAGATTAGGGGTGTTTAGACTCGGGGTTTATGTTAGGGTGTTAGGTTTAAACATAAATTTTCTTTCCCCATAGGAATCAATAGGCTGCGTTACAGAGCTTTACGCTCCATTATTGCAGGTGTTAGGCTTTTTTTAGCCGACTCTCCCCATTGATGTTTATGGGGAAATCGTGCACGAGCACGTAAAAGCAGCTCAAAGCAGCGCTGGTATTTGTGTGCGGTATGGAGCTCAACGCTGCCATATTGCCCACAAATGCCGTTTTTTAGAAAACCTGTAATAGCAGCGCTATTAAAGGTGAGCGGTGGAAATAACTTGCAAGTTAGAACCCAAAACTCGTAATTTGGCAGAAAGTTTTATCTATTTTCGTACCTGATTTCTGAAATGTTTGTATACTCACCTCCTTAGTTATTCTACTCTAATATATTTTTTGCTTCATCCATGTGTCCTAGAGGAGACACAGACATATTGGGGCATATGGCGAGCCTGTTATGAAGCAGCGGACACAAAGACCGCTGCTCCATAACCTGTCCGCCTGCTCTGAGCAGGCGGACAGACATCGCCGGAAATCAACCCGATCGAGCACGATCGGGTTGATTGACACCCCCCTACTGGCTGCCTATTGGCCGCGAGTCTGCAGGGGGCGGCGTTGCATTCAGCGAGGTCTGTCGGACCTGATCCGCACTGTCGGATCAGGTCAGACAGACCTTGATAACTAGAGGCCATTGTGTGTATTGATCGACAATTTAATACATCAAATATAGTTCTAGAGTCCATTACTCTCACATATTTCTATGCTCCTAAGAGTGCACTAGAAATGGTCTATCCAACAACTATAATAAAAATCTTCAGTAAGGTATTAAATTACAAGGCTTTTTGAATCCCCCAAAACTCTGTATAACATAATCATTTTCAATAAATGTGCATATTACATAATATAGATACTGTGCAATTTAGTGCCCCATGACTCATTAATTTACCTCTAAAGTTAAACTCTTCAACAGCTGGATATTATTAATATTTAGGGACCCATGTGTATAAATATTAGGCAGTATCATAACACATCTGCTTCTGTACAAAAATTGCTCTGAAATGAATATGCTAAGTTACTCTCAAACATCTGCTTTGATAAGATGTCATCATATGTCTTATTGGTCATAAGTATTACACAATAAACAATCATATACTCACAGACAGTAAATATGTAATCACATATAATAAAATGCACAGCAATACCAGCGTCCCTTCATGAGCATTCAATAAGTTATTTCACATACTCAAAAACTTAAGTTTATCCTATAAATATTAATTTCAAAGAGGCAAGGATTGTAATAATGCAGGGGTTTTCAAACCTGTCCTCGGCCTCCCTAACAGGCCATATTTTTCAGGATATTTGAACTAGAGCATAGGTTAACCCCTTCACTACTGGGATTTTGGGAGGAAAAACTTGCCCAAAATACTGGATCATTTTTAGCATTTTTGCTATCCTCCTGAGAAGAGATCAGCACAGTCTTACAATACCACATCAGCCAGGGTGCACTTCCAATAAAGTATATCCATTCCTTGTTAGAAAAAAGGCACTCACTGGTCTTTGTCAAAAACACTTATTTAATTCATCCAATAGTTATCAGCTAATGATTGTCAGAAATTATTGAATTTCTGACAATCATCAGCTGATAACTATTGGATGAATTAAATAAGCGTTTTTGACAAAGACCAGTGAGTACCTTTTTTCTAACAAGGAATGTATATATATATATATATATATATATATATATATATATATATATATATATATATACTGTATATATATATATATATTTTATTTATTTTTTAAGTAGACAACCCAAGGTATTGATCTAGGCCCATTTTGGTATATTTCATGCCACCATTTCACCGCCAAATGCGTTTAAATAAAAAAAAACGTTAATTTTTTCACAAACTTTGGGTTTCTCACTGAAATTATTTACATACTGCTTGTGCAATCATGGTTGCAAAAGCTTCTCTGGAAACCAGAATTAGCAGACATATATGGCTTTGCCATTGCTTTTTGGTAATTAGATGGCCACTAATTGAAGGAGTTAATTAGGTAGCTTGTAAGGTTAATTTTAGCTTTAAAGTAGAGATTACCCTCCCACCTGACACTTCTCACCCACTGATCCCTACCTGATCCCTCCCAAACAGCTCTCTTCCCTCCCCCACCCCCCCTGGTCACCTCCATCTTAAGTACTGGCAGACAGTCTGCCAATATAAAGAAATTAAGGCTTTTTTTTAATTAATTTTCTTTTTAATTTTTCTTAATTGTTCTGCAGGTTAGGATTCCCCCTAACCATCAAACCTCTCTGATCCCCCAAAAAGTTCTCTAACCCTCCCTTGTCCTAACTATTGCTGCTATCTTAGGTACTGGCAGCTGTCTGCCAGAACCTGTAAAATTGTTTTTTTTTTAGAAATTGTTTTTATTTTTATATATATTTTGAAAAATATTTTCTGCAGTGTAGTGGATCCCCACTCCCACAATCATTGTTTAGGACCCCCCAAAAAAAACTTTTCTGTAGTGTAGCTGCTAGATTCCTCCCCGTCCCTTTATTTTTTTTTGTAGCGTAGAGCACTCCCACTCCCTCCCCTTCCCTCCCCACTCTGCTGCTGAGCCGCCCACCCGCCACCCGCCCACACCTCCCATCGGCACCAGCAATGATCATTACAGACATCAGCGTCTGTAACGATCAGGCATCTGCCCTCCTATGAAACAGGAGCACCGATTGCTCTCCATTTCCATATGTGGCAGATGCCTGGAGCTTCAGTAATTCCAGTTTTTGGATGTAGCTTAACAGCCGAGACTGCTGGAGCTTCCTGCTGCTCAGACGTATACATACTTCTTGCGGTACGATGCGCAAAGTACTGCAAGGCGTATATGCACGTCTATTTGGTTGAAGGGGTTAAATAATAAGCTGATTAGAAAACATGGTTATTAAACTGCTCTCACTCAAGCGGGGCGGAGCCAACCTTCACCGAAGTAAGACGCAAATCTTAGGAGCTCCTGCCATTTACCATAAACTTAAAAGAATATATTATCTATGTTAACCGCTTATGACTATATAGCTGAGGATTCAACTGAAAGCTCTTTTTGGATCTAAACTGGAGGTATTTTGCAGCACCTAGCGTCTCAATTGTCTCAATCCCGGCTCTCTACCTTCCATAGAGATACTGAGCACTTGAACTCATGGCCGCGCTCTTCCTTGCACAACTAAAAGATCTGTTGGATCGACACAATGAGGCCCTGTTGGAGTCAGTGGCTGAAGCTTTTCGACCTTCTAGTGCCCTTACTGCAGCCTCGGTTGCTCTACCTGCCTTTGAGGTTCAGTGCGCTGTAGCTGTAATTGACCCACGGCCGCCGCCATCTTTACTACCCACACCAGGACATCTCTCACTTCATCACGGCCAAAAGGGGACTGCAGAGCAAGATACCGGTAGAGACCTGGATTCTACCTCTATGTTTCAGGATCCACAGCCAGAAGCGCTTTACAGGGGCTCAGATGCAGTAACGCTGACAGATACTCACTACCGCAATAAAAGATGGCGCTGGCTGAGAGATCCCTGCGTGGCTGCCGTCTACCTACTCACCTGCCGACATCTCTCTTTGGAGCATGGCAAAGATTGCAATATCGCGCCATGGCTAAGAGGACCTAGAACAAGTGGGCCACAAAAGATCTATAACCTAGCCCTAGCGGTAAGAGCCTCAAGGGTCGGAGTTGGTTAATAATTAGGTTACATACATCCTGATGCCTTGTTTGGGTTTTTTTTTATGGCTGGTGATAGGTTTCATGGACTCGGTTTTGTATCTATGGACTCTCTATACCGGTCAGCTCTCATAACGGATTTAAGACACCATAAGAACACTGTTGAGGCTAGAGGATGGTTGTTGCAAATGTGGTAATTCTCCTATACTTTAGGCTTAATAGACAACTTGGGCATCCCTGAAAACTTTGCCGATCTTTATTTGAGAAATTGGGATCTAGCCAAGAGTCAGGATAATTGATACAGCTAACTAACAGATGCGCCTTACTAAGCGGAGATATGGATATGACATACTGGACTTCTAATACTGATCAGATGTCTTTTGATGGGCTATGTGTTGCCTTGATGGTTTGGGGGGCTTCCTATTGTTTTGCTTATGTTTATATTTCTCAGATACTAAATGCTACATATGTAATGGTTATTACTTTTTCAGCTTGGACTACCGTTTTAGCACAATAGGTATTATTTATAATCACTATTCAGGCAGCTCAGGGAGGTTAAGCAGACAACTGTTAGACACTACGCACCTTTATATATAATTTTCTTGCCTGTCACCTGGACATAGGGCCCGTGTCTGGGTGTCAAGGCATTAAAATTTGGGGAAAATCTATACTCCCTATTTTCATTATCATGTCTGATTTAACTAAGGGTTTGGATACACTTTAAATATTCTAATTGTTTATATTTCTCCCCAAATGTAATAGCATTTCCCACAATCTGAAGGAGATGCAATCTCTGAATATTTAAGACTCCCTTTCATTAAGCATGCAACATAAGATTTTGGTTATCAGCATGACGTTTATTTTCTTAGGTTCTTTTTGCTGTTCTTTTGAACCACTTTAGAAGGTTATATATTTGTTCTGTGCATGATGAGTACCCCGAAGATCATCCCAAAGCATCTTATGCTCAATAGGAGAGTTTTTTGAACCTAGATGAGATGATCTTGTATCCTAAAGCCCATTATCCACCTAGTTAGGTTTATTGTGCTCTTTGTTCTACGCCTAGAATAAATGTATATAGCCATATATCGAACAGCATCACTTACTGTGGTTAACTAGTGGCTGGTTTATCGCCATTACTATGGATATACCCATAGGATTTCTATTTTCTATATCCCATAATCACTGAGTATTCTACACCCTCCCCCCAACCTACAAAATACTTTGGCTTCCATAACTATGCGCAAAGTGTTTCTGCGTGGTTTTCCTCGCAGAGCATCGCCTATATAATTTCTCTTCAAGCTCAATAATCCCTTTTATTTTATAACTTATGTCTTATATTATAAGTCTGATATTGCTAAACTGATGTCCCAACAGTAATCACTGAATTTCTAGTTGCCAACATATAGCATATACCCTTGAGGGTTGCCTTATCTATCTATAGTTGATACCCTACACCTCAAAAGTTTCCTATGCTAAATATTTAATCTTAGTACTCAACCTATCACCTCCCTCCCCTACAATATACCTCAGGCCAATGCATAGAATATTAGTAATATGGATTCTTCATATATTTAAATCACCTCCCCCCCTCCCATCCATGATAATGCACCCTCTATTTTTGAGGGGCTCAATACGCGGTTTGTCTCGTGTATACCGCAATCTAACTATTGCATTTCTCGCTTCCTAAGCTTTAATTCCCATATAATATTTAAGAGAAGAATCTGTAAGACCATCCGGATCAGCAGGACTGATCACTATTACCTTCCATCTGTATATATGCTCCTAACACAGCGTCTGGTAGCCCCTATCAAGGTGCTAGATTGACTATACCATTTCAGACTTCATCTATTACTTAAAGAAGTAAATATTATATTTAAATACTCCACCTCAGATTCTGTTTATCACTATAGGAAGTGAATATTATTTTATATTTCCCATAGCATTGTCTATATTGGTTATACTCTACTTTATTTGTTTTAAGAAAGTTGCTATACGCTTGAATTTACGTAAAGTTTGAGTAGCCCTGTGGATTCATCAGTATTTCTAGTTAATGCCTCTCATGTCTTATGTTATATGAATCTTCAGGTCCTCAGGAACAAAATTGCAATTAAATTTAAAAAATAGAGGTTTATCATTGAGATCCATAAGTGGTCTCCTTAGTTACAAGTTAATTCTTTCGCTCTATTATTCCTTGCTACTTTTGTTGGCCCAAGAGTAATTTATTGTGTCATGTAGAAGGCTCCTGAAAGATTAAACTTATCTGATTAATGTTTGCAAACTAACGGCTAGATTTAGAGTTTTATCGGTAACGACCCACGTATCTAATGCTGGCTTTTTTCTGGCCGCACCTTTAAAATAACTCTGGTATTGAGAGTCCACAGAATGGCTGCGTTAGGCTCCAAAAAAGGAGTGTATAGCATATTTAACGCAACTTCAACTCTCGATACCAGAGTTGCTTACGGACGCGCCCAGCCTCAAAAAGTGCTCGTGCACGATTCCCCCATAGGAAACAATGGGGCTGTTTGAGCTGAAAAAAAACAACTAACACCTGCAAAAAAGCCGCGTTCAGCTCCTAACGCAGCCCCATTGTTTGCTATGGGGAAACACTTCCTACGTCTGCACCTAACACTCTAACATGTACCCCGAGTCTAAACACCCCTAACCTTACACTTATTAACCCCTATTCTGCCGCCCCCGCTATCGCTGACCCCTGTATATTATTTTTAACCCCTAATCTGCCGCTCCGTAAACCGCTGCTATTTACATTATCCATATGTACCCCTAATCTGCTGCCCCTAACACCGCCGACCCCTATATTATATTTATTAACCCCTAATCTGCCCCCCACAACGTCGCCTCCACCTGCCTACACTTATTAACCCCTAATCTGCCGAGCGGACCGCACCGCTATTATTATAAAGTTATTAACCCCTAATCCGCTTCACTAACCCTATAATAAATAGTATTAACCCCTAATCTGCCCTCCCTAACATCGCCGACACCTAACTTCAATTATTAACCCCTAATCTGCCGACTGGAGCTCACCGCTATTCTAATAAATGTATTAACCCCTAAAGCTAAGTCTAACCCTAACGCTAACACCCCCCTAAGTTAAATATAATTTTAATCTAACGAAATTAATTAACTCTTATTAAATAAATTATTCCTATTTAAAGCTAAATACTTACCTGTAAAATAAATCCTAATATAGTTACAATATAAATTATAATGATATTATAGCTATTTTAGGATTAATATTTATTTTACAGGTAACTTTGTATTTATTTTAACCAGGTACAATAGCTATTAAATAGTTAAGAACTATTTAATAGCTAAAATAGTTAAAATAATTACAAATTTACCTGTAAAATAAATCCTAACCTAAGTTACAATTAAACCTAACACTACACTATCAATAAATAAATTAAATAAAATACCTATAATTATCTACAATTAAACCTAACACTACACTATCAATAAATAAATTAAATACAATTCCTACAAATAAATACAATGAAATAAACTAACTAAAGTACAAAAAATAAAAAAGAACTAAGTTACAAAAAATAAAAAAATATTTACAAACATTAGAATTATATTACAACAATTTTAAACTAATTACACCTACTCTAAGCCCCCTAATAAAATAACAAAGCCCCCCAAAATAAAAAAATGCCCTACCCTATTCTAAATTACTAAAGTTCAAAGCTCTTTTACCTTACCAGTCCTGAACAGGGCCCTTTGCGGGGCATGCCCCAAGAAGTTCAGCTCTTTTGCCTGTAAAAAAAAACATACAATACCCCCCCCCAACATTACAACCCACCACCCACATACCCCTAAATACCGGAGTTAGAAAGATCCCATTGAAAAGATAGGATACGCAATTGACGTAAGGGGATCTGCGGTATGGAAAAGTCGCGGCTGAAAAGTGAGCGTTAGACCCTTTTTTGAATGACTCCAAATACCGGCGGTAGCCTAAAACCAGCGTTAGGAGCCTCTAACGCTGGTTTTCATGGCTACCGCCAAACTCCAAATCTAGGCCTAAGTAAATTGTTGGCTAAACGTCTCTTGCATGTTTACTTTCTTACTCCTGTAACATTGAAGCCTTATCCCATATGATAAGAGAACATGTTATTATGATCTATGTATGTCTTTCACTAAACCTCAATAAAAAAAAAAACGTGCTACCTGAGCTTGTCCCATTTGGCCAAAAAAACGTGGTACCTTGGCGTGGTACCTGAGCTTGTCCCATTTGGCCAGATGCGGTGACTAACCTTTCCATTTTTGCTTTTAAATCTTAGCTGAGAGCTTGTAAGTGAGTGCTGGGTTTTCTCTGTGTGTTGTATTAATTTGTTTTGTAATTTTCCCTATGGTTCTTGCACCCAGACCTGTCTGGGGTTAACTGCTTGTGGCTCTGGGGACAGCACAGCTTCCTGTGAGTGCCAGTGGCACCCAGGGCTGAGCATGTTGCAGGGTCATGGGATGTGTACCCGGTCCGGTATGAGAGTGCAGTTTCCTTCCGTGTTTTGTATATGTCTAGGGTGGTTACATATTCCTGTGCACCCTTCCCTTGTTTTCAGTTTGTTTGGATTTGAAAGCTTGCATTGTGTGGCTGTTTTAGGGTCTCAGGTATTGGAAAGGACCTTGACGTGGTACCTGAGCTTGTCCCATTTGGCCAGATGCGGTGACTAACCTTTCCATTTTTGCTTTTAAATCTTAGCTGAGAGCTTGTAAGTGAGTGCTGGGTTTTCTCTGTGTGTTATACAAATATATATATATATATATATATATATATATATATATATATATATATATACACACAAAACAGAGTATTGGCGCACATCCACTTGCAAATTAAAACATGCTTCTATATTAAAATTGTGATCTAAGTCACACAACATGGTCATATTCTGCTTAGCTGAATCATTCCTGTTTTTTCTCGTTATGATTGAATAAGACTCTCTGGGGCCGATTTATTAAAGTGCGGACCGACATGATACGATGTAGTGTATCATGTCCGCCACACATCGATAAATGCAGACAACATATGCTCTCTGCATTTATCATAGCACAAGCAGTTCTTGTGAACTGCTTGTGCAATCCCGCCCCCTGCAGATTCGCGGCCGCTAGCAGGGGGTGTCAATAAGCGTGATCGTATAGGATCGGGCGGATTGAAGACCGCTGCTCCATAACTAGTCTGCCTGTCCTGAGGCTGCGGTCTTCAATCCGCCCGATCCTATACGATCAGGCTGATTGACACCCCCTGCTAGCGGCCGATTGGCCGCGAATCTGCAGGGGGCTGGATTGCACAAGCAGTTCACAGGAACTGCTTGTGCAATGATAAATGCAGAAAGCATATGTTGTCGGCATTTATCGATGTGTGGTGGACATGATACGCATGATACGAATGGAGCTTGATCATTCGGCCCCATTCATTGTCTATTTATACAACTTCTACACACTGTCAACAGTACACCTGAGCTTGGGTGAAGTGCTTTAACAGTTTGAAAAAGAGGTTGTGAAATGAAGCGCTATACTATCCACTTGCCACTCCACTGTAACTACCTCCTTCCTAAGTAGTTTGAAAGACACTCTAAAAACAACAAAATATGTAGAGGGCACTAAAAGCTAGTGGATTCATTTGGATACTTAAAAATATTACTGACTCCTTAAATTAGGCTGTCCATAAATTCTAAAACACTCTTATTCCACAATGGTTTTATTTAGAAAATATTTCTCAAAATGCTACAACTTAGAATGCTTTTGTTATGTCTAAACAGTGCTTTTCAATATGTGGTTAAACTTCCGTTTTCTTGGAGAGTTAACACAGTGAAAAAGATCTTTTAGGAAAATCACAAATGTATTCAATATATATATCCATATAGTTAAAATCTGTACATAAAATATGAATCTGCTATATTTCTGATACAAATAACATAAACCTTATTACACCAAATTGATCGATACATTCATACTTTGTATACAAAGTCATACACACTATTCACTCACTCCTGATGCTAATCACGCAATTAATATCACCTTTAAAAAAAGGCTATATGAAAACTGGCATATCACGCTAATACTTCTGTCTATTTTCAATAAGATAACAAGAAATGTCCATAAATTCAATATTAATATGTTTGTAAACTTGTATTTTCCATATATGCTTCATTCTGGTTTTGCCACTGTTAAGGATTCTTTTTTTATAAACCTTATTGCTGAAAATGTCCTTTAAGATACGACTTTTCTTTTTGAGGCAGACGTAATGTCCCACAAATTATAAGTGTATACTTTTATATACAGGGAGTGCAGAATTATTAGGCAAGTTGTATTTTTGAGGATTAATTTTATTATTGAACAACAACCATGTTCTCAATGAACCCAAAAAACTCATTAATATCAAAGCTGAATAGTTTTGGAAGTAGTTTTTAGTTTGTTTTTAGTTATAGCTATTTTAGGGGGATATCTGTGTGTGCAGGTGACTATTACTGTGCATAATTATTAGGCAACTTAACAAAAAACAAATATATACCCATTTCAATTATTTATTTTTACCAGTGAAACCAATATAACATCTCAACATTCACAAATATACATTTCTGACATTAAAAAACAAAACAAAAATAAATCAGTGACCAATATAGCCACCTTTCTTTGCAAGGACACTCAGAAGCCTGCCATCCATGGATTCTGTCAGTGTTTTGATCTGTTCACCATCAACATTGCGTGCAGCAGCAACCACAGCCTCCCAGACACTGTTCAGAGAGGTGTACTGTTTTCCCTCCTTGTAAATCTCACATTTGATGATGGACCACAGGTTCTCAATGGGGTTCAAATCAGGTGAACAAGGAGGCCATGTCATTAGATTTTCTTCTTTTATACCATTTCTTGCCAGCCACGCTGTGGAGTACTTGGACGCGTGTGATGGAGCATTGTCCTGCATGAAAATCATGTTTTTCTTGAAGGATGCAGACTTCTTCCTGTACCACTGCTTGAAGAAGGTGTCTTCCAGAAACTGGCAGTAGGACTGGGAGTTGAGCTTGACTCCATCCTCAACCCGAAAAGGCCCCACAAGCTCATCTTTGATGATACCAGCCCAAACCAGTACTCCACCTCCACCTTGCTGGCGTCTAAGGGACTGGAGCTCTCTGCCCTTTACCAATCCAGCCACGGGCCCATCAAGATTCACTCTCATTTCATCAGTCCATAAAACCTTAGAAAAATCAGTCTTGAGATATTTCTTGGCCCAGTCTTGACGTTTCAGCTTGTGTGTCTTGTTCAGTGGTGGTCGTCTTTCAGCCTTTCTTACCTTGGCCATGTCTCTGAGTATTGCACACCTTGTGCTTTTGGGCACTCCAGTGATGTTGCAGCTCTGAAATATGGCCAAACTGGTGGCAAGTGGCATCTTGACAGCTGCACGCTTGACTTTTCTCAGTTCATGGGCAGTTATTTTGCGCCTTGGTTTTTCCACACGCTTCTTGCGACCCTGTTGACTATTTTGAATGAAACGCTTGATTGTTCGATGATCACGCTTCAGAAGCTTTGTAATTTTAAGAGTGCTGCATCCCTCTGCAAGATATCTCACTATTTTTTACTTTTCTGAGCCTGTCAAGTCCTTCTTTTGACCCATTTTGCCAAAGGAAAGGAAGTTGCCTAATAATTATGCACACCTGATATAGGGTGTTGATGTCATTAGACCACACCTCTTCTCATTACAGAGATGCACATCACCTAATATGCTTAATTGGTAGTAGGCTTTCGAGCCTATACAGCTTGGAGTAAGACAACATGCATAAAGAGGATGATGTGGTCAAAATACTCATTTGCCTAATAATTCTGCACTCCCTGTATGCTTTGGAGGTCTGCTTACCTCACTCCCTTTCTCCTTCGGGGTTATGAGCTCCGTTCAGATCACTCCGGTTGTTCTGCTACCATAGATCGTAGCTGTCCGAGACTTCCACGCTGCTATGCGCGTGTGACGTCACTTAGCCTCTAAAGCTTGGATGTACTTGCGCAAGTATTTCTCCCGATCTCACCGGCTTCCAGAACAGGTATCTCTCTGCACTTTAAGTACACTGTACGCATAACTGGCAACCTTTTTGCAGTCTTTTTCACCTTCTGTCTGGATCTTTGGTCACAGTGATGTTTTACAAATTTTGTCCAGTCTCTCCTGCTTTCCACAAGGATTCCTTACACAGTTCTACACGTTTCACCCTCTAATGGGACTTTGTCAAGATACTGTGTATTGCCTTAGCTCATCTTAAAAACCCTGCTCTTACAGCTGATTGGTTTCATTAAATTCATGCTGCCTCCTCCATTCTTAAAGGGATACATCGGTTTCAAGGATAACATATCTATTTTCTGTTTCACCTTTACCTTCTTCTTATAATAAAGTCTCTTGTTATCACAAACTTTAACAAGTGCTTTAACCAGTGGAAGATGGTCAGGCTCCTTTTTTTTTTTTTTTAAATAAATGTAAAAAAAAAAAATAATAAAAAAAAAAATATATATATATATATATATATATATATAAAATGTATTTATACATACAGGGAGTGCAGAATTATTAGGCAAGTTGTATTTTTGAGGATTAATTTTATTATTGAACAACAACCATGTTCTCAATGAACCCAAAAAACTCATTAATATCAAAGCTGAATAGTTTTGGAAGTAGTTTTTAGTTTGTTTTTAGTTATAGCTATTTTAGGGGGATATCTGTGTGTGCAGGTGACTATTACTGTGCATAATTATTAGGCAACTTAACAAAAAACAAATATATACCCATTTCAATTATTTATTTTTACCAGTGAAACCAATATAACATCTCAACATTCACAAATATACATTTCTGACATTCAAAAACAAAACAAAAACAAATCAGTGACCAATATAGCCACCTTTCTTTGCAAGGACACTCAAAAGCCTGCCATCCATGGATTCTGTCAGTGTTTTGATCTGTTCACCATCAACATTGCGTGCAGCAGCAACCACAGCCTCCCAGACACTGTTCAGAGAGGTGTACTGTTTTCCCTCCTTGTAAATCTCACATTTGATGATGGACCACAGGTTCTCAATGGGGTTCAGATCAGGTGAACAAGGAGGCCATGTCATTAGATTTTCTTCTTTTATACCCTTTCTTGCCAGCCACGCTGTGGAGTACTTGGACGCATGTGATGGAGCATTGTCCTGCATGAAAATCATGTTTTTCTTGAAGGATGCAGACTTCTTCCTGTACCACTGCTTGAAGAAGGTGTCTTCCAGAAACTGGCAGTAGGACTGGGAGTTGAGCTTGACTCCATCCTCAACCCGAAAAGGCCCCACAAGCTCATCTTTGATGATACCAGCCCAAACCAGTACTCCACCTCCACCTTGCTGGCGTCTGAGTCGGACTGGAGCTCTCTGCCCTTTACCAATCCAGCCACGGGCCCATCCATCTGGCCCATCAAGACTCACTCTCATTTCATCAGTCCATAAAACCTTAGAAAAATCAGTCTTGAGATATTTCTTGGCCCAGTCTTGACGTTTCAGCTTGTGTGTCTTGTTCAGTGGTGGTCGTCTTTCAGCCTTTCTTACCTTGGCCATGTCTCTGAGTATTGCACACCTTGTGCTTTTGGGCACTCCAGTGATGTTGCAGCTCTGAAATATGGCCAAACTGGTGGCAAGTGGCATCTTGGCAGCTGCACGCTTGACTTTTCTCAGTTCATGGGCAGTTATTTTGCGCCTTGGTTTTTCCACACGCTTCTTGCGACCCTGTTGACTATTTTGAATGAAACGCTTGATTGTTCGATGATCACGCTTCAGAAGCTTTGCAATTTTAAGAGTGCTGCATCCCTCTGCAAGATATCTCACTATTTTTGACTTTTCTGAGCCTGTCAAGTCCTTCTTTTGACCCATTTTGCCAAAGGAAAGGAAGTTGCCTAATAATTCTGCACACCTGATATAGGGTGTTGATGTCATTAGACCACACCCCTTCTCATTACAGAGATGCACATCACCTAATATGCTTAATTGGTAGTAGGCTTTCGAGCCTATACAGCTTGGAGTAAGACAACATGCATAAAGAGGATGATGTGGTCAAAATACTCATTTGCCTAATAATTCTGCACTCCCTGTATAAAATGTAACATTGCAAATTATGGGCCAGATTACAAGTTGAAAGCGATATTTGCGCTCAAATTAGTAATACCAGTGCATGCAAACATGTGCTGGTATTACAAGTGAGGTGCAATGCGAACGTGACCATTCGCATTGCATGGAAGTGTTGCGCTCCATGGGAGCCTCGTTCTCATGCCATGAGACACGCCCTTGAGAACTAGCACAGTGAAGGGGGTAAGTCGTGCAGCGATGGGCAGCAAATATATAGTGGATAAAAGTGAGAGTGAGAGTGAGAGTTGGCGCTAACAATATAACCCAAATGCCAAGTCCTGAAAAACTACTCCTCCCCAGTAGCTAAGTATTGAACAATGAACAGATTAAAGAAAAAAAGAACTGGCGCTGAAGACTACAGCTGGGATATACACTACACTTTCCCAAAGATAATACTTAATAGTGAAATGTATCAAAAGAATAATAGATCTATATGTGAAGACACTTAATAATGATAGTTGTCAATGTATATAAATAAGTAGGTGTGTAAATATAAAAATAAGTGTGGGGATAAGGACACTTAAATAGCACAACACACAATCTAAAAGCTGTTCTATATAGAACAATAAAAATGAATACTGCTAAAACTAAGTGGATATAATGAAAATAAGTTGGAATAATAAAAATATATATTAAGTTAAATAGTCTATCTAAAACCAAATAGATAAAAGTTATAGCAACAAATGTTCTCCAAACAAACACTGGTATCAAATACTAAATATCACTGTTAAAACATAGGGACGTCTCCCTATATTAGGATAAAGATGGAGCAATGCAAAGCACAAGTTGGACACTGATAAAAATGTGTACATGTGTACACAAGTAATCTAGAACTATTTTAACAACTAGTCCAAAAAGATATACAAAATGTGAAACATAAAAATCATATTAAATACAATATGTCCTTGAAAGAAAAACAGGCATTGCAATGCCTACAAAAGAACAAAAACATTGTAATCAAACAAGCGGACAAGGGAGGAGGAGTGGTCATTTTGGATAAAATGAAATACTTAAAGGGACAGTCTAGTCAAAATTAAACTTTCATGATTCAGATAGGGCATGCAATTTTAAACAACTTTCCAATTTACTTCTATTATCTAATTTGCTCAATTCTTAAGATATCCTTTGTTGAAGAAATAGCAATGCACATGTGTGAGCCAATCACACAAGGCCTCTAGGTGCAGCAACCAATCAGCAGCTACTGATCATATCTAGATATGCTTTTCAGCAAGTGATATCAAGAGAATGAAGCAAATTAGATAATAGAAGTAAATTAGAAAGTTGTTTAAAATGACATGCTCTTTCTAAATCACGAAAGAAAAAAATTGGCTTTCATGTCTCTTTAAATGAAACAAATAGATTACTTAACGACCATACCACTTATAGTGTACTTAAATACAACAAAATTATATACCAATAGATTAAATATACTATTAGAAGCAGCCAAAGAAAAAGGAATTATAAACATCAAAGAATTTAATTACTTATCACCAAAATTTCCAAAAATACCAATCTTTTACTATGTTCCCAAAATTCATAAAGATATTACAAAACCCCCAGGAAGACCAATCATCTCCAGGATCGGGTCTCTATCATGTAATCTTTCGGAGTATATCGACAAAGTCTTAGAAAAATATGTTAAAATCCTTCCATCCTACTTTAAAGACATTACAGATGTGCTACAAACTCTAGAAAACTTTGAATGAAAAAATAATTATTATATGGTAACTAGTGATGTTTTGTCACTTTATACAAGTATAAAATATGAATGGGGCATAAGGGCAGTAGAAAAATATCTAAATAATGACATTAAACTAGATAAAGACCAATCAAAATGTATAATAGATGGGATTTTGTTTATTTTAAATCAAAATTATTTTTCTTTTAATGGGAAGTATTTTCTTCAAACAACAAGCACTGCTATGGGCACAAGGTTTGCGCCAAGTTATGCCAATCTATTCATGGGTGACTGGGAGAAAATGTTTATAAAGAAACATGAACTTGGCTCTAACCTTGTGCTCTATAAAAGATATATTGACGACATCCTAATGGTGTGGAGTGGAGATTCAACCAACTTTGAAAAATTCTTATCAGATATGAATAATAATACAGTAGATCTAAAATTCACCAATATGCTAAGTAAAGAAAAAATGATCTTTCTAGACTTGGAAATTGAAATACTATGTGACTCTTTGAAAACAAAAACACATTTTAAAACAGTAGACGCTAACAGTCTTATACACTCAGAGTTGCCATCTAAAAAGATGGAAAGAAAATGTCCCTAAGGGACAGTGTATAAGACTGTACAGAAACTGTTCAAAAACAGAGGATTTCCTTGAACAAGCAGATATCCTTGTAAGAAAATTCCTGGCGAATGATTATAAGAAAGATTTAATTATAAAAGCTAAAAATGAAATAGAATCAGTAGATAGGAAAGAATTACTTAAATACAAAGATAAAAAAAAAAAACAGAGAACTTTATGGGACGAGAGATGATCAATGTGCCACTGATAACGAACTGTAATGATGATTTCAGGAACCTTAAAAAAATCATGAACAAACATTGGCACCTGATGCGAAATGATCCTATCATTGGGAATATATCCCAATATAATTTATAGAAAGGCCAAAAACCTCAAAACAATTCTAGCCCCCAGTGAGTTTAAGACTGAGAAAATGAATGAAATACAATTGGATTTATCCGGGAATGAAATTAATGTTTTTTTCCCTTGTTTTGGATGTAAATCGTGCCAGTATAGCTCAAAGATTAAACAATATAAGTCTACACAAACAGGAAAGACATATGACATTAGTAGTACTATCAGATGCCAAGACAAAGAGGTGATTTACATGATACAATGCACGTGTAATATGCAATATATCGGGGAGACGACTAGGACCCTCAGGGAAAGAATCCGGGAACACCTTTGTACAATTGAGAAAGGAAAAAAAGACACCTATCTTTACCAACATTTCAAGGAAAAACACAATAATAAATCGACAGACCTTAAATTTTGGGGAGGTAATTTAGAAATAGAATTACTTAAAATTTAATCTGAAGCTATATATACATTACAAACCCTTCAACCCCAGTGATTAAATTCTAAATTGGAAATTTCAGTTTTTCTTTAATATCATTTTCCATCTTACACTATGACTATTCCCATATTGAACCCATGAAAACCATTATTACTCTCACATATATATAAATAATATGTTATGTAGAATTAATGCCACTAACTATGCAATACATGTATATTCGTCACAATCTGATGGTTTAGGTAGTCATAGACATTTTATTAAAATTGCTAAGTATAGATGGATATAATTTTATAGTATTTTATATCACTTTTATGAATAACATGGTATGTATAATTGGTAAATTTCAGTATATTTTTGTAGAATAGCTGTTATAGCAGTTTATATTTTAATTGGAAACACTATTAATCAAGATGGATATTGAAAACCACACATTAAAATACCACCTTAAGACTCAATAACAAGGGATAATACAATTCCACCTTAAAACTTAAGGAGGTGTAACACAATAGGAACCGATTGGATTCAGTAAAACACAACCAATGGGATAGAAGGACTGCTTATATAGGAATCATTTTAACCCGTCTGGAGCATCATGATAAAGCCCCTCTAGGGTGAAACACGTAGATTTACTCCAGCATTTGTACCAGTAATAAGAGGATTTACACCAGGAATTTAAGAAAGACCTTGAGACACCTATAGCTGTACTCCAGCCCCTTGTGTGGTTTGCTATAGCTTAGGAGAAAAGCCAAGATAAGGATCAGGGAGTATTAGCAGCGTACAGTGACATTGGACATCAGGGATTTCTACCACTGTTGTGGTTATACGTGTGGAGTTTGAGCACCATACAGAAGAAAATGAGTTTCAACACTTAGGCCTAGATTTGGAGTTTGGCGGTAGATGGGCTGTTAACGCTACGCGGGCTTTTTTCTGGCCGCACCATAAAATTAACTCTGGTATCGAGAGTTCAAAAAAATGCTGCGTTAGGCTCCAAAAAAGGAGCGTAGAGCATTTTTACCGCAAATGCAACTCTTGATACCAGAGTTGCTTACGGACGTGGCCAGCCTCAAAAACGTGCTCGTGCACGATTCTCCCATAGGAAACAATGGGGCTGTTTGAGCTGAAAAAAAACCTAACACCTGCAAAAAAGCAGCGTTCAGCTCCTAACGCAGCCCCATTGTTTCCTATGGGGAAACACTTCCTACGTCTGCACCTAACACTCTAACATGTACCTTGAGTCTAAACACCCCTACCCTTACACTTATTAACCCCTAATCTGCCGCCCCCGCTATCGCTGACCCCTGCATTATATTATTAACCCCTAATCTTCCGCTCCGTAAACCGCCGCAACTTACATTATCCCTATGTACCCCTAATCTGCTGCCCCTAACACCGCCGACCCCTATATTATATTTATTAACCCCTAATCTGCCCCCCACAACGTCGCCGCCAGCTACTTACAATAATTAACCCCTAATCTGCCGAGCGGACCTGAGCACTACTATAATAAAGTTATTAACCCCTAATCCGCCTCACTAACCCTATCATAAATAGTATTAACCCCTAATCTGCCCTCCCTAACATCGCCGACACCTAACTTCAATTATTAACCCCTAATCTGACGACCGGAGCTCATCGCTACTATAATAAATGGATTAACCCCTAAAGCTAAGTCTAACCCTAACACTAACACCCCCCTAACTTAAATATAATTTAAATCTAATGAAATTAATTAACTCTTATTAAATAAATTATTCCTATTTAAAGCTAAATACTTACCTGTAAAATACATCCAAATATAGCTACAATATAAATTATAATTATATTGTAGCTATTTTAGGATTAATATTTATTTTACAGGCAACTTGGTAATTATTTTAACCAGGTACAATAGCTATTAAATAGTTAAGAACTATTTAATAGTTACCTAGTTAAAATAATAACAAAATTACCTGTAAAATAAATCCTAACCTAAGTTATAATTAAACCTAACACTACCCTATCAATAAATTAATTAAATAAAATACCTACAATTACCTACAATTAACCTAACACTACACTATCAATAAATAAATTAAATACAATTGCTACAAATAACTACAATTACATAAACTAACTAAAGTACAAAAAATAAAAAAGAACTAAGTTACAAAAAATAAAAAAATATTTACAAACATAAGAAAAATATTACAACAATTTTAAACTAATTACACCTACTCTAAGCCCCCTAATAAAATAACAAAGACCCCCAAAATAAAAAAATGCCCTACCCTATTCTAAATTAATAGAGTTAAAAGCTCTTTTACCTTACCAGCCCTGAACAGGGCCCTTTGCGGGGCATGCCCCAAGAAAATCAGCTCTTTTGCCTGTAAAAAAAAACATACAATACCCCCCCCCCAACATTACAACCCACCACCCACATACCCCTAATCTAACCCAAACCCCCCTTAAATAAACCTAACACTAAGCCCCTGAAGATCTTCCTACCTTGTCTTCACCATCCAGGTATCACCGATCCGTCCTGGCATCCGGTGCTGAAGAGGTCCAGAAGAGGCTCCAAAGTCTTCCTCCTATCCGGCAAGAAGAGGACATCCGGACCGGCAAACATCTTCTCCAAGCGGCATCTTCGATCTTCTTCCATCCGGTGCGGAGCGGGTCCATCTTGAATCAGCCGACGCGGATCCATCCTCTTCTTCCGGCGTCTCCCGACGAATGACGGTTCCTTTAAGGGACGTCATCCAAGATGGCGTCCCTCGAATTCCGATTGGCTGATAGGATTCTATCAGCCAATCGGAATTAAGGTAGGAATATTCTGATTGGCTGATGGAATCAGCCAATCAGAATCAAGTTCAATCCGATTGGCTGATCCAATCAGCCAATCAGATTGAGCTTGCATTCTATTGGCTGATCGGAACAGCCAATAGAATGCGAGCTCAATCTGATTGGCTGATTGGATCAGCCAATAGGATTGAACTTGATTCTGATTGGCTGATTCCATCAGCCAATCAGAATATTCCTACCTTAATTCCGATTGGCTGATAGAATCCTATCAGCCAATCGGAATTCGAGGGACGCCATCTTGGATGACGTCCCTTAAAGGAACCGTCATTCGTCGGGAGACGCCGGAAGAAGAGGATGGATCCGCGTCGGCTGATTCAAGATGGACCCGCTCCGCACCGGATGGAAGAAGATCGAAGATGCCGCTTGGAGAAGATGTTTGCCGGTCCGAATGTCCTCTTCTTGCCGGATAGGAGGAAGACTTTGGAGCCTCTTCTGGACCTCTTCAGCACCGGATGCCAGGACGGATCGGTGATACCTGGATGGTGAAGACAATGTAGGAAGATCTTCAGGGGCTTAGTGTTAGGTTTATTTAAGGGGGGTTTGGGTTAGATTAGGGGTATGTGGGTGGTGGGTTGTAATGTTGGGGGGGGGGGTATTGTATGTTTTTTTTTACAGGCAAAAGAGCTGATTTTCTTGGGGCATGCCCCGCAAAGGGCCCTGTTCAGGGCTGGTAAGGTAAAAGAGCTTTTAACTCTATTAATTTAGAATAGGGTAGGGCATTTTTTTATTTTGGGGGTCTTTGTTATTTTATTAGGGGGCTTAGAGTAGGTGTAATTAGTTTAAAATTGTTGTAATATTTTTCTTATGTTTGTAAATATTTTTTTATTTTTTGTAACTTAGTTCTTTTTTATTTTTTGTACTTTAGTTAGTTTATGTAATTGTAGTTATTTGTAGCAATTGTATTTAATTTATTTATTGATAGTGTAGTGTTAGGTTAATTGTAGGTAATTGTAGGTATTTTATTTAATTAATTTATTGATAGGGTAGTGTTAGGTTTAATTATAACTTAGGTTAGGATTTATTTTACAGGTAATTTTGTTATTATTTTAACTAGGTAACTATTAAATAGTTCTTAACTATTTAATAGCTATTGTACCTGGTTAAAATAATTACCAAGTTGCCTGTAAAATAAATATTAATCCTAAAATAGCTACAATATAATTATAATTTATATTGTAGCTATATTTGGATGTATTTTACAGGTAAGTATTTAGCTTTAAATAGGAATAATTTATTTAATAAGAGTTAATTAATTTCGTTAGATTTAAATTATATTTAAGTTAGGGGGGTGTTAGTGTTAGGGTTAGACTTAGCTTTAGGGGTTAATCCATTTATTATAGTAGCGATGAGCTCCGGTCATCAGATTAGGGGTTAATAATTGAAGTTAGGTGTCGGCGATGTTAGGGAGGGCAGATTAGGGGTTAATACTATTTATGATAGGGTTAGTGAGGCGGATTAGGGGTTAATAACTTTATTATAGTAGCGCTCAGGTCCGCTCGGCAGATTAGGGGTTAATAAGTGTAGGCAGGTGTCGGCGACGTTGAGGGGGGCAGATTAGGGGTTAATAAATATAATATAGGGGTCGGCGGTGTTAGGGGCAGCAGATTAGGGGTACATAAGGATAACGTAGGTGGCGGCGCTTTGCGGTCGGCAGATTAGGGGTTAATTATTGTAAGTAGCTGGCGGCGACGTTGTGGGGGGCAGGTTAGGGGTTAATAAATATAATACAGGGGTCGGCGGGGTTAGGGGCAGCAGATTAGGGGTACATAAGTATAACGTAGGTGGCGGTCGGCAGATTAGGGGTTAAAAAAATTTAATCGAGTAGCGGCGATGTGGGGGACCTCGGTTTAGGGGTACATAGGTAGTTTATGGGTGTTAGTGTACTTTAGGGTACAGTAGTTAAGAGCTTTATGAACCGGCGTTAGCCCAGAAAGCTCTTAACTCCTGCTTTTTTCCTGCGGCTGGAGTTTTGTCGTTAGAGCTCTAACGCTCACTTCAGAAACGACTCTAAATACCGGCGTTAGAAAGATCCCATTGAAAAGATAGGATACGCAATTGACGTAAGGGGATCTGCGGTATGGAAAAGTCGCGGCTGAAAAGTGAGCGTTAGACCCTTTAATCACTGACTCCAAATACCGGCGGTAGCCTAAAACCAGCATTAGGAGCCTCTAACGCTGGTTTTCACGGCTAACGCCAAACTCCAAATCTAGGCCTTAGATTCTGTGCTGTTAATCCCATCCACCGTGTGTAACCACACAGTATTGACACTCTATATTAATCTGTTTCTACACTTTAAAATGGAACATTTATTAATATAACGGAACCTCGCGAACAGTTCAGTTATTCCAAGCCTGTGTTTTTATTGTTCTATATAGAACGGTTTTTAGACTGTGTGTTGTGCTATTTAAGTGTCCATATCCCCACACTTATTTTTATATTTACACACCTACTTATTTATATACTGTACATTGAAACCTATCATTATTAAGTGTCTTTACATATATCTATTATTCTATTATTCTTTTGATACATTTCACTATTAAGTGTCATATCATCTTTGGGAAAGTGTAGTTTATATCCCAGCTGTAGTCTTCAGCGCCAGTTTATTTTTTTCCTTTAATCTGTTCATTGCAGCAAATATATATGCAATATGAATATACAAATATATATTTATGTGTTATGTGTATATGTTTGCAGGTGCGTGATAAATTAGCGCTTCACTTGTAATCTAGCCATATATGTATAAACCTGTTTGGTAGAAGGTTTTGGAGGCCTTGAAGAAGACTTGTATATCAAGCTGAAACGTTGACACTATTAATGTATTAAATTTGTTTTCCAATACATTTTGAGAGACTGTTTTGCAAAGACGTTAATGGTTTCAACAGAGAACCTGATACACATTAAAAAGTTAATACATTTTTTTGTTCATCTGGAAGAATTCTTTATGTTCTAGAAACAGTTTATTACACCCATTTGGCTATCAGAGCATACCCAAGATCAAGAGGAGCTATCATTTTTTATTTTTGTAATGTTCATGTGATCTGCCAAAGAAACATATGAATACATTTCTTTATTTTTTTATTTTTTTTATTATAAATATTTTTATTGAGGTTTGCCAGGCGATACATAAAAAATAGACATGTTCCATCACAGTATGTATACATGAGTACACTCAAAAGAAAGAGCAATAAATTAAATCAGTTATGCAATAAACAATGATGAGGTACAATAAATATGGAGCTGTAAGAACCATAGCGCCTTATCTCAGAGCCCTTCAACTGACAAAAGGGCCACTTTTGGACCCCATTAACCATTAGAAAGCTGAAATAAGAGGAAGGTATTTGAAATGTAGGGGGCCACTTTTGGGTCCCAATTTGTGGTCAAACCTCTTTTTAAATTTATATAGATGATACAGTCAATATAACACAAATGCATAGGTAAACTTTAGTAACTTGATGTATCATATACCCAAATACATACGGAAACAACTAGTTAATGCTAATAGATCTATTGATATGTGGGACTAACCATGTTAACCTTGGTAAAATAAATTGTCATCTTAGATAGTCAATAATAACACTGTGGGTTTAGGAATATATTTTGAAGGGTATGTGCTAAGGTCTACTAAGTGGGTAGACAGTTAGTGAAATAATACAACATCCTATCAGTGGACCCTCTAAACCAGTTACTAACCCTAACAGGTTACCCTGTGGACATTGAGACAAAGATATTGTACTGTACAGGGAGGTGATGAACACAAAATAAAGAACAGTGAGCAGAAACAATGCATATAACATACAGGAGCCATAACATTAAACTTGGTTAGCTTATAAAAATTGCTGTAGACAAGATGTATATATGTCCATATTTCAGTGGATATTAGGTAGTCATAAGCTATCAAAGGTATCTCAGACATATTGTCTTCATAAGGATAGCCAAAAATTTAACCACTTTCCTCTAGAAGTAAATAGAAAGTGGCTGCCTGTTAACTCAAACTACTGTTATGTCCTCCCCAGGGGTCAGGCTCATCAACCAGGGCTCAGCAATAAGTTCTTGTAGAGACCGGATGGTCGAATTTGCAGCGTGTTATATTAGCCCTGGGTCTCAGATTACTCTCTTTAGCCCACTCCAACCTTTATTGGCCACCGTGGAAACAGAAGTTGGGGCAGCTGCACTAGAGATACATACCGACCGTAAAAGTCTCTATCGAATCTCGATCTCCTCAGGCCTGAAACTACGTGAGCCATCCAAAATTGACTGCGGATCTCCGTATACTTAACAGGCTTTCTGTACAGACCTACGTGATTGCCCGCATTACTCCCCTCATGGGACCAACTGGAGTCACAAACAGATTTTGGCATGGAACCGATCAGTACGAGCGGCATAGAACTCTGCAGCCTCTGCATTTTCCACTGCATGCTGACTTCTCTCTGTGGCCGCACCAGGATCTCTGCAAGGTCGGGGGTATGGGTTGCTCCGGTATGTGAGGATTGGTGCATAAGTAATGAGCTATAGAGCCCCGGCACCTGATCCGTCTTGACACCGTTCCTCTCTAAACCCTGCAAGCCTGTATCCACTTCAAATCTGCGGTCTCCTTTATTGTCACGGCCAAACAGCTCACTAGTAGGTGTACCCTGGGTTAGGGGTTTCGTTCCCTCCGTTATAACTTTGCGCATCTGAAATTCGAACTGATCCAGCAAAGTCTGCAGCGCTTGATATATCTCCGCCATAGCTGGATTCAGTTTTGCTGCTCTCTTTAAAACAATAATAGGTGGCAGGTATTTCCATATAGTTGTATACACTACGTTTCCATATAGCAAGGCAGCTCATACGGCTGTTACTCCTGACATATCAGGACTTAGGGAGGGTAAATGAGGAGTCAGGTCTATTGCTAGGCCTCCGCTGCGCACCTCACTTAATCCGGTCTGCCTGGCTGAGATTCAAAGTCCAAAAACATATGTGTCCGTTCTCTGTATATTAAACTATAAAACCATTACAGTTTAGAGCTTGAGTCATATGCTTGTGAAGCGTTAGGCAACGGTTCCCTCAGCTCCAGAATTCAGCCTAAGTGAAAAGCAGCCATCTTGGTCGGTGTTCGGACCCGCCCCATGAATACATTTTTTAATATAATGTATTAAATAAAATATTTGCATGTAAATTTCTTGCATAGATAGCATTCAAAATGAATTCTACTGCATACATTACTCAAAAAGGGGAAAAAAAAAAACTTTACAAAGTAATTTTAGAAATGATAAAGAACAGAGAAAGATCTTACATATTTCTTATTTAAATAAATTTGCAAAATAGAATAGTATGTTCCCATTAGGGTATCAGTTTAGTTTTCTCCACTCTAGCATTAGATTTTTTTAAAAATATTAAACAAAAATGTAATATTAGTTGTTTTTTTGGGGGTTTTTTTTTTGATAGCTGCTTAAGTTGACCCTGTCCTCTCTTCTCATTGGTTAATATTATGCTGGCTAGCTTATTTCCAAAGTCCTGGGTCATTTAACTGTGGCCTATTCTAATACCTCATATTATTTTTCTCTTGGTGATTGTAAAGTAAAATAATACAATGTACATATTATTTAAAAGCTTGTGATTCTTGGATGATTGCCTCTTACTATGGAACAAGTATAGTGGACAAATAAAATTTAGTATGTAATGGAGAGTATTTTATTTATAGATATCAAATTTGTTTAGCATTCTTTTGCCCTCTCATACCAATGCACACACTAAGAAACAAAATATTATTTTCATGACATATTCTAAAGTATCAAATTAAATCATATTCGCTTAATATGATGTATGCTATTCATAAAACTTACAATGTATTTTATTTATTACCTTATATATATAAATAAAGCAAGCTTATCTTTAGAATAGTTCTATATATTCATTCATATAATTAAGTTAAAGTGATGTTAAATCCTAGCGTTTTTGAAATGCTAGGATTTACCAGTGAAACAAATAAAGGGGACTTTCAGTCAGGAAGTATAAAATACTTCATGCTTAAAGCTCCTTTATAAAAGTTCCTTTATTTGTCTAGTGTTCACCACGCTGAGCGCCTCAGGCAGCCCATGGTAGAAAGCTATTTTGCTGTGAGGTGGAAATGGTGGCAAATGCTTCAGACAAATAAAGGAACTTTCAGCATGAAGTATTTTATTCTTCATGACTGAAAGTCCCCTTTATTTGTTCCAACGGTAAATCCTAGCGTTTCACAAACGCTAGGATTTACTAACACTTTAATGATAATTTCACTTACAATATTTGAAATATAGATTAATACGTATACTTGTACCAAGTTAAAAAATAAATATTCTAATTTAGTTTTTTTATTAAAAGATACATTGATCATACCTTTAAACAATGATTTTATAAGCAATATCCACTGGGGGCATGGGCCAGACTAGAAATTAAAGTGAAGGTAAACTTGAGCATAGTCGCTCAAGTCATAGGAAAGAATTTTAAAAGTTTATGAGACTTTCATTCATCAAATGTGTAGGAAATATGTATTTTCTACGATTTTTACCTTGTAATGATAGAAGGATAAGCACCGTTCCTCTGCCCGCCATACTCATCAATTGATTGACAGATGATAATTCTGCAATCACCTAATCGCTGTTACCCCCCGGGGCATTCAGCCCCTTTGCACAAACATCACGGCCCGGGGAAAGGGGGGAACGACGATTGGTGGATCATCTGTCAATCAATTGTTGAATATGGTCGGTGGAGGAATGGCGCTTATCCTTATATCATTACAAGGTAAAAATCGCAGAAGATACGTATATCCTACCCATTTGATGAATGAAAGTCTCATTCATTTTTTAAATTCTTTCCTATGACTTGAGCAACTATGCTCAAGTTTACATTCACTTTAAATTCTTGGAATTTTGGGGGTAGGGCTGGTAAGGGGGCATGGCTAGGTAGAATTGGGTAGTCATAGGGATCCCAGAAAAGGTTTGGTGCTGTATATTTATAGAAAGGCTGTTTATGTTGATGACCACCTAAATGCCTAGCAATTGTAGGAGAAGCAAACATGTAATGTCAATGGTGTAACTGAAGGGATTGACCCAGCACGAGATTGAGGACAAGAATCAATGTCATCAGTTGGATAATCTTAGAGGTGACAGACTATTTTGGAGTTGTGTGATACTAGGAAGTTTCCTCTGCTGGAATACACCTCTTTTTACTCTACATTAATACACTAAGCATTATTAATAAATTATTAAATTACACGCATTTCTTCCACAAAGCTGGTAACCATTGTTTTCATATATTGAAATACATTAACAGAATAATATATAGGTTAAATAATATTTATTATGTTTTAACACATAATACACTTTGGGCTAGATTACAAGTGGAGCGCTAATTTATCACTAACTTTCAAAAAGTGTAAAAATGTAGCACAAAGCAGTTTTTAGGGTTTATATTGTATGAGTGTGGGGTGTTAGAAAAAAACGGTACTGAAAAGTGCCTTACATAAATTTCTATAAATATATATGTATATGCTTATATACAGTATTACACAAAAGTGAGTAAACCCCTCACATTTTTTGTTAATACTTTAATATATATTTTCATGTGACAACACTGAAGAAATGACACTTTGCTACAATGTAAAGTAGTGAGTGTACAGCCTGTATAATGGTGCAAATTTGCTGTCCTCTCAAAATAACTCAACACACACACAGCCATTAATGTCTAAACCGTTGGCAACCAAATTGAGTACACCCCTAAGTGGAAATGTCCAAATTGGGCCCAAAGTGTCAATATTTTGTGTGACCACCATTATTTTCCAGCACTGCCTTAACCATCTTGGGCATGGAGTTCACCAGAGCTTCACAGGTTTCGACTGGAGTCTTCTTCCACTCCTCCATGATGACATCATGGAGCTGGTGGATGTTAGAGACCTTGGGCTTCCCCACCTTCCATTTGAGGACGCCCCACAGATGCTCAATAGGGTTTAGGTCTGGAGACATGATTGGTAAGTCTATCACCTTTACCCTCAGCTTCTTTAGCAAGGCAGTGGTCGTCTTGGAGGTGTGTTTGGGGCCGTTATCATATTGGAATACGGCCCTGCAGTACAGTTTAAGAAGGGAGGGGATCATGCTCTGCTTCAGTATGTCACAGTACATGTTGGCATTCATGGTTCCCTCAATGAACTGTAGCTCCTTATTGCCAGCAGCACTCATGCAGGCCCAGACCATCCCACCACTATGCTCGACTGTAGGCAAGACACAATTGTCTATGTACTCCTCACCTGGTTGCCGTCACACACGCGCGTGACACCATCTGAACCAAATAAGTTTATCTTGGTCTCAGAGGACCACAGGACATGGTTCCAGTAATCCATGCCCTTAGTCTGCTTGCAGTGTGTGGCGTATGGTCTGAGCACTGACAGGCTGACCCCTCACCCCTTCAACCTCTGCAGTATCCTCCAATCCTTTCCCTGGTGTCTGTGAAATGCTGAAACTACACCACTTGCCTGTGGGAGTGTGTGTACACAATTGTCTTGGGAGGGAATACAGAAGTTCGTATGGTTCAAAGAAAAAGCCCCTAAGCATTTCGTCTTCATCCGGGAAGACTTTCTCAAGGGATTGCTTTGTAATTCCGGACTGACAGAGATGCTATTTAAAAATGTAGTAGTAGAGTAGTTAATCAACAATTTAAAGTTAGATAGGAAGTGCTCAAAATAGGACAAAAAAGGGTTGTAACCTCACTAACTTGAGCGCATATTACAAGTTGAAAGTAAACCTGTTCACTCGAGTGCAAACATATTTAGCGGCTGAATTAACAAACCGGCCCCAATGCATCTGTTTCCATGCGAGCCTTCAAGCTCGCCGGAAACAGGAGTTAAGAAGCAGCGGTCTTAAGACTGCTGATCCTTAACTCGTCCACCTGCTCTGAGCCGTGGACAGCAATCAACCCGATCAGATACGATTGAGTTGATTGACACCCCCTGCTATTGGCCGATTGGCCACGTATCTGCAGGGGGCAGCATTGCACAAGCAGTTCACCAGAACTGCTTGTGCAATGATAAATGCGGACAGTCTGTTGGACATGATCCGCTGAGCAGACAATATCGGACAGACCTTTGTTAAATCGGCCCCTAAGTGTGTCTCAGGTTTCCGTGAGTGGATACCTAGCATAAAGAGTTAAAAATATGCACCAAACACAACATAAATACATTAAAACACATTCATATATACACTGATAAAAATTATGAATATAAATATTAATAAAAAAATTATATAAAGGTTAAAAAGTATTTTGTACACATAGATATACACACATTTATATACACTTTGTATCCCTTTCCACTCAAATACCTTAAAACATGAAAAAACATTAAATATTACATTTTAATAATTTATAATGGGCCAGATTACAAGTGGTGTGCTAACTGTTACTCGCAAGCGATAAAATACACTCATATGTACCCTATCTGAGGTTAAACTATTTGGTATATGACAAGGTATTTGAATGGAAAGGGCTATAATTGATATATATATATATTTATATATATGTGTGTGTGTGTGTATCTAAATATGTGTATAGGTGTGTATATATATATGTAAATAAATGTGAATTTATTTATATATGTTTATATGTATATACATAGATCGATATAAATATAAACACATATATATACACACACACACACATGTATATACATATATACACATTTATATACACTTTGTAGCCCTTTTCCACTTAAATACCGTAAACCATGGGGAAAAAAAAATGTGTATTCCATTTTAATATTTTAAAATGGGCCAGATTACAAGTGGCATGCTAACTGTTACGTGCGAGCAATAAAACACACTCATGAGTATAAATATTAATAAGAAAATTATATAAGGGTTAAAGTATTTGTTGTATGACAAGGTATTTGATTGATGAAGCAGAAGCACTCTGCGAAACGCGTTAGGCCACGCCCACCTTACGCTACAGGCTGCAGGACGCCGATCTGGATACACTCTACACAGTATAAACTTTATATAAGCTTCATATTTTATGTACGTCTTTTATTGATCTTTGCCACATTGTTTAACTACCTTGGTGAATCACATATAGGGAGATCTTTTCACAGCGGATATCATCCGTATTAAAGCTATAAATATCAGGTTGCTTTGGAAATCTCTGCCTTACCAGTGCATCACTTTAATACATCAATTGTGGTGGACAGGTCTATAACTTACCTCATATTGATTGAGGTCTCCTGTGTGAGCACCCACCCTAAGGGGATTTTGGAAGTGTTTTTTAATGTGTAACTTTATTAAACATACTATGCTATGAGAAGCTTCTTTGTGCACTTATTTTTCAGATTGGAAATATATATATATATATTGTCCAGTTTACAGACAAACCCACCAGTTGCCAGCTGCCTGGGTGCAAAAATACAATTCAATATTCCAATAAACTAATGCACTCACAGGACTTGCATTTATTGGAACATTTTTGGAGATACAATCTCCTTCATCAGCTGAATTGTATCTCCGAAAACGTTGTTTTTTTTTTGTGCAAGTCCTGTGAGTGCATTCGTTTGTTGGAATATATCCTATAATATAAAAGGCCAAGTGTGTTTGTCCGAAGCTGTCATGCGCAGTAGAGACAGCACGAGGAAAAACACACCTGGCCTTTGAGTCCCTAGCTGATCTGCGGCACTGGCAGAAGTCGGCGTGAGTGGTGGGCGTGGCCGGCGTGAAGGGGGCATGGCCGGATGTGAAGGGCCGTGAAGGGGGCATGGCCGGGTGCGAAGGGGCATGGCCAGATGAGATGGGGGCGTGGTCATGTGCCATCGCGTGATAGAGGGGAGAGAGATAGAGAGGAGGGGAGAGAGAGGGGGGGAAGAGAGAGAGGGGTGGAGAGAGATAGAGAGGATGGGAGAGAGGGGTGGAGAGAGATAGAGAGGAGGGGAGAGAGAAAGAGGGGGGGAGAGAGAGAGAGGGGGGGAGAGAGAGAGAGGGAGGAGAGAGAGAGAGAGGTGGGGGAGAGAGAGAGAGAGGAGAGAGAGAGGGGGGAGAGAGAGAGAGGTGTGGGAGAAAGAGGGGTGGGGGAGAGAGAGGGGAGAGAGAGATCAAAAGAGAGGGGGGGGGAGCGCAAAAGAGAGGGGGAGAGAGAGAGCGCAAAAGAGAGGGGGAGAGAGCGCAAAAGAGAGGGGGAGAGAGAGAGCGCAAAAGAGGGGGGAGAGAGAGCACAAAAGAGAGGGGGAGAGCAAAAGAGGGGGAGAGAGAGAGAGAGCAAAAAAGGGAGGGGAAAGAGAGAGAGCAAAAGAGGGGGGAGAGAGAGAGCGCAAAAGAGGGGGAGAGAGAGAGCGCAAAAGAGAGGGGGTGAGAGAGAGTGCAAAAGAGAGGGTGGAGAGAGAGCTCAAAAGAGAGGGGGGAGAGAGAGAGCACAAAAGAGAGGGGGGAGAGAGAGCGCAAAAGAGAGGGGGGAGAGAGAGCGCAAAAGAGAGGGGGGAGAGAGAGCACAAAAGAGAGGGGGGAGAGAGAGCGCAAAAGAGAGGGGAGAGAGAGAACGCAAAATAGATGGGGGGAAAGAGAGAGCGCAAAAGAGAGGGGGAGAGAGAGAGCGCAAAAGTGAGGGGAAGGGAGAGAGCAAGGGGTGGGACTGCTGTACTGCAAAAAATGGCCTGTGTGAACGGGCTTTAGGACTAGTATATATATATATATATATATATATATATATAAATATATATGTCTAAATATGTGTATGGGGGGTGTGTGTGTGTGTGTATATGTGTATGTATATATATATATATATATATATATATATATATATATGTATATAAAGTCCCACTAGGAATTGCACACCGTGTCAACAACTTTGCATCTCCCAGGGTGTATATGTCAAAACAAATATCCAAAGGTTCCAAAAAAGACAGCACTCACTGGTCTTGAAAAATAAAATATAACTTTAATAAACAACAAGATTAAAACTTGGGAATAGGCATGACGTTTTGATGCCGTGCTGGCATCTTTATCAAATGTCCCAAATGTGAAAAGTGGTGCTCCAGAGAAGGCACATCAGCTATGTGATGCCCCAAGAAAAGTGTGAAAGAACTGGCTGATCTGCCACAATTTATAGCTACTCCTATTCGTGATTGGAAGTAGTTACAGCTGTATAACAAATCCTGTTAGCGCTGCAGCTAGCGGCAAACAACACGCACGCACACCCTGTAGTTGATTGGAGCCTTCCGGTGTAAACATCGCAACTAACTTCAGCGTGTAACAACCAGATGGCTAATTACCATATGCGTCAAGATCGTCACCGCTCTCCGCCCTCCAATCAGACATCACACCAATCAGAGGTCTGCAGTAGTCGAGAGAATGTATACATACGCCCACTGTAGCCGTCTCCGACAGATCATAGGCAAATCACCAGCTGACACTGTATGTCAGATCATGGTGGCACATTATATGAATTCCTTCATCATCTCTTCTGAGCCATCCTAGAAACTTGAGCTCCACACATAGTGGAACATTCAATTATACATATATACTTCTCCCAATTCATATTTGTGCTGGTGCTGTGGATGTAGCAAGTGACTCTGGCTGTCTGAAGTAGAGCGAGAATATACGGCATGGAAGTTTACGCACATATTAAAAATACATGCCCCACATATAGCGGGTACTCCCCATAGTCTAAGTCATCTTCTTCACTATTATCTTGAAGGATTGATAGGCCAGATGTTATGCCAGCATGATGTAAAGTGATGCCATCCTTAGTGTGCAAGGTGGTGGATGTCCTGTACTGCATAGCGCAGCGTCCAGTCTGAAGTGGCAAGCCAGAGAAGTAATGAAAGAAAGAAAAAAGTAGAAAAATACTAAAATGCATAAAATATGCAAAAAATATGGAGGTCCCCCTGTTCTAGATGAGAAAAGCAAGTGTAGATCAATGCTTGGTGTTCGTGAAGAGAGCAACCACAATTTAATCAGCCAATAAAAGGCCCAAAGTCCAGTTTGATATTCAGTCCCTTCAGGGACATAGTGTCCAGCATGTAAATCCATCTGGATTCCAACTGTAGTAGCACTCTGGCTCGGTCACCCCCCCCCCTCCTCTGTACTGCAAGGTGATCAATAATCATGCATCGCAAACTTGATAGATTGTGTTTCTGTAGGGCAAAATGCAGTGAAACTGGAAGATCCGATTTCCCTTTCTTGAGTGCCTCTCTAATCGAAAATCTGTGGTTAGCCATCCTGTCCTTGAACAGGGTGATGGTTTTACCCACATAAAACAAAGACCATGGGCAAAACAGTATGTAAATGACAAAAGTGCTGTTGCACGTGAGACAATGTCTTATAGAATAACGTTTGTTTTAGTGCGTGTGTTGGAAAGAGTCCCCTGTCTGCATTGAGTTGCAGGTAACGCATTCACCACACCGAAAGCATCCCTTTCTTCTTGGTTGTAGCCATGAATCCATCTGGTGACTACCCTTTGGATCCGTTTTTACAAGCAGATCCCTGATGTTTTTCACTCTCCTGTAGACCAGTCTAGCTGGTTTCTGTTTCAAATTGGCAAGGCTTTTATCTGTTTCAAGGATGTCCCATCTGCTGTGAACAGCTTCTTGTATAGTAGTATGTAGAGAAGTAAAGGTGGTGATGAAATGCAATTGTTGGTCTTCAATCACAGACATATCCTTTGTCTTTGTAAGGGTCTCTTGCTTAGAGGCCTCCAATGCCTGTCTGGCCATGATAATATCCTGTTTGTCATATTTTCTTGCTTCAAACTTGCGGCACATAGAATCAAGTTAAGATTCAAGTAAATCTTGTTCAGAATTGTTTCTTACTACTCTTGTGAGTTGAGAGGATATTATCCCCATTTTTTGGTGGTGAGGGTGATAGCTAGACGCTAACAATAATGAATTCCTATCCGTGACTGTGGTGTAAAGTGAGGTTCCAAACCTCATGCCCTGATCATGTTTCACTTTGAATATATTGAGGTCAAGGAAATGTATTTGGGTAACATTATGCTCCATTTTAAACCGTATTGAGGTTGCTCTATGATTTATGATTTAGATGATTTAGATTAAAACTGTCTATACTGCCACTCCATACCAAAAACAAGTCATCTATGTACCTGGTATACATCCTGATGTTAGGGTGTTGTGTGGGTTTCATCACCTCAAGCTCCTACCATAGCATGTAAATGTTAGCATATACTGGGGCCATATTTGACCCCATGGCCGTGCCAGCTATTTGGAGGTAATAGGAATTTTCAAAAGAGAAGTAATTTTTCGTGAGACAGTGCTCCATCAATTCTAGTATAAATTCCAATGGGGGACCAGTATAGTATTGATTACCAGTGACAATGGATCTGACAGCCTCCAAACCCCCCACATGGGGAATGACAGTATAAAGGCTGTCAACATCCATGGTCACAAGTATATTGTCATTAGTAAGCGTGTCAAAATTCTTAAGTTTTCGGATCATGGCAGTAGAGTCCT
>NC_069501.1:539338043-539349632 GCF_027579735.1 Bombina bombina | reverse complement strand
TCAGTGCTACGTCTAGCTCTAGGATTACAGCACTATATATAGATATAGGTACTCACACTCTTCAGGGCTATGTCTTGCTCTAGGATTACAGCACTATATATATATATATATATATATATATAGATACATACAGGTACTCACACTCTTCAGGGCTACGTCTTGCTCTAGGATTACAGCACTATATATAGATACAGGTACTCACACTCTTCATTACTACGTCTTGCTCTAGGATTACACACTATATATAGATACAGGTACTCACACTCTTCAGTACTACGTCTAGCTCTAGGATTACAGCACTATTGTCATGAGCGCTTCCGTTCATCGCCGTGTCGCCGCGGCTCCCGGAACTCCTCTGTGTCTCTGACGTCATGTTGCTTAGCAACATGACGCTTTCTCTCACACCCCTCTGATGACGGTTACGCTCTGCCCTTTAAATCTCGGCGGGAGATCTGAATCTGGGCCCGTTTGTTGTTTCCCTGGATTGTGAGTACCATATCAGTTTTGTTCTTCTGTGTACCGACTTCTGCCTGCCTGACCAAGCCTCTTGCCTAATCCCTACTTGCTGATATTTGGACATTGACTTCTGCCTGCCTGACCTTGCCTGTAGCTATTACCCTTTTGCTGATACTTTGATGCCGACTTCTGCTTGCCTGACCCTGTCTTTTGCCAATACCTTTTGCTGATATTTGGATGCCGACTTCTGCCTGCCTGACCTTGCTTTGGCCTTTACCTTTAAACCTATTCTTTGTTATACACCTGCTTAAAAGGGACATTTACTTTTACAAGCTGCAAAAGAGAATTTTGCCTTTCTGTTTGTTATACACCTGCTTAAAAGGGACATTTACTTTTACAAGCTGCAAAAGAGAACTTTGCCTTTCTGTTTGTTATAAACCTGCTTAAAGGGACATTATACTTTTACAAGCTGCAAAAGAGAACTTTTCCTTTGTTTTACAAGCCTGCTAAAGAGGACCTTTTTCAGAAGCTTCAAGTAAGAGCATTTCCTTTTTGTTCTTTGAACTACTTAAAGGGACGTTTTATCCTTTGTGGCTTTCCTGCATTCTGGAACAATATTCATTTTTGTTATCTTCTAATTTGCTTCCTGAGTGGGTCACGTCCTGGATATTTCTCAGTGTGCTAGCGTGTGCTTTCAATTCACGCTAGCAGTTGGGTTACATCCCGGATTGATTCCTGAGCGGCTGACATTACAAACGGGCCATAAAAATGGACCCCACTGAATTATCTATGGCCGTGGCTCACCAGGGACAGCTCTTGGGTTCTCATGCCACTCACTTGCAGTCTCTGGACACTAAACTTGATCAAATTACTGCTCTATTACAAAATTTGGTTGCTACCGCACCTCCCAATCCTAATCCCAATCCAAATCCGATTGAGGCATTACCTCCTCCGATTCCTAACAATCAGTCTCAGGTACAACTAAGTCCCAGGATTCCTCTTCCGGATAAATATGATGGGAATCCTGAAGAATGTAGAGGCTTTTTGAATCAATGCCGTCTTCACTTCCGAAATAGCCCTACTCTCTTTGCTACTGCCTCTTCTAGAATCACGTTTCTTATTTCCTTAATGAAAGGAAAAGCCTTGGCTTGGGTGTCACCTTTGCTAGAAAAGAATGATCCTATACTGTTGGATGTTGATACATTTCTATCTACATTCTCAAACGTATTCGATAAACCTGGAAGGTAATCCGCTGCTGAAGCAACTCTCCTGGATTTACGTCAAGGAAATCAACCAGTCTCTCAATATGCAATTGAGTTCCGCACCCTTGCTTCTGAAACCACTTGGAATCAGGGAGCACTCAGAGCCGCTTTCCGTAAAGGACTTTCTGAGCGTCTCAAGGATGAATTGGTGTATCGTGAACTTCCAGAGTCCTTAGAAGCCTTAATAAATCTCTGTATCAGTCTCGACGCCAGGTTTCGTGAACGCCAACAAGAAAAGGATAGAACACAGAGGACTTCCACTCGAACTCCTTTTCGTTTAGCTCCTCGTTTTTCTAATCCAGTCACTCCAGCCTCTCCTACTACTGATCAGGCTGAACCCATGGAAGTAGGAAGTATAAAATTAACTGAGACTGAACGCTTAAGAAGACGGACTCTTGGCTTATGTCTGTACTGTGGCCTTAAAGGACATTTATTAAGGGATTGTCCTACTAGGCCAGTAAAAGCCAGGGCTTAACTCTAGTCCAGGGAACTGAGTTAAGCCAAAATAGTGGTCATTCCCTATACAAGAAACTCTTTGTTCCAGTAACTCTTCTAATTGGACATAAGAAGATCTATACCCAAGCTCTAATTGATTCTGGTGCTGGAGGTGTGTTCATTGACTCTACATTTGTTTCTACTCATTCTATACCCTTACTAAAGAAGGAGTATTCCATTTCAGTCTCTACGGTCAGTGGAGATCCTTTGGGTTCTGGATACATTCAGTTTTCTACTCAACCCTTAATCCTCACCGTAGGAATACTTCATTCTGAGACAATTTGTTTCGATGTCATTCCCACTCCGCAATTTCCCATTATCTTGGGACTACCCTGGCTCCAGATTCACAATCCCATTTTTTCTTGGACTTTCGGTGAACTCACTTCCTGGGGATCTACATGCCAGACTAAATGTCTTCAAAAGATTACTAAGTTACCACTCACTATTGCTCTCACAGTTGAAACTCCGGAATCCTTACCTATGCATTACCATGACTTTGTGGATGTCTTCTCCAAAAAAGAAGCGGAACGTCTTCCTCCTCATCGCCCTTTTGATTGTCCCATTGACCTCCTTCCTGGGGCTGCCTATCCTCGAGGCAAGACATATCCACTTTCTAAACCAGAAAACATGGCTCTGGAAGAATATATAAAAGACAATCTGGCTAGAGGATTTATTCGACCCTCCTCTTCCCCTGTAGGGGCTGGTTTCTTTTTTGTGGGAAAAAAGGATGGCGGATTAAGACCCTGTATTGATTATCGTGGATTGAATCAGATTACCATCAAGAACAGTTATCCTCTGCCCCTTATTCCTGAACTTTTTACTTATCTTCAGGGAGCCACCATTTTCACCAAACTCGACCTACGTGGTGCATACAACTTGATCCGTATACGCAAAGGAGATGAGTGGAAGACTGCCTTTAACACTCGATTTGGGCATTATGAATATCTGGTCATGCCCTTCGGGCTATGCAATGCTCCGGCGGTTTTCCAGCATTTTGTAAATGAGATCTTTCGTGATTTTTTGAATATTTTTGTTATCATATATCTGGACGACATCTTAATTTTTTCTCAGAACCACCAAGATCATGTGCACCACGTCAAGAAAGTACTTCAACGTCTAAGAGAATTCCATCTGTTTGCTAAACTGGAGAAATGTTCTTTCCATCAAAAATCCATACCCTTTCTGGGTTATGTAATATCGGCATCTGGATTCGAAATGGACCCTACTAAACTTTCTGCCATTTTGGATTGGCCTAGACCTGATTCTTTGAAGGCTTTACAACGTTTCCTAGGCTTCGCCAATTATTACAGAAAGTTCATCAAGAATTTTGCTACTATTACTTCTCCTCTTACTTCTCTCACAAGAAAAGGACAAAACTGTAAAGTATGGCCGTCTGAGGCTATAGAAGCTTTTGAATCTCTCAAAGAAGCTTTTTCCTCAGCTCCTATCCTTCGTCATCCAAATCCTGAGTTTCAATTTATTCTGGAGGTGGATGCTTCCTCTGTTGCTGCTGGAGCGGTTCTGTCTCAAAGAATACCAGAGACTGGAAGGATTCATCCTGTTGCTTTTTTCTCTAAAAAATTCACTCCTTCCGAATTTAACTATGACGTAGGGAATAAAGAGTTGCTTGCCATCAAGATGGCATTGGATGAATGGAGACATTGGCTGGAAGGTACTTCTTTGCCATTTACTATACTTACTGATCATAAGAACCTTCTGTATCTCCAAACAGCCAAACGACTAAATTCCAGGCAAGCACGCTGGTCCTTATTCTTCTCTCGGTTTCACTATAATTTGTCTTACATACCTGGATCAAAAAATATTAAAGCAGACGCACTTTCCAGACAATTTCAAGATACCCCAGTTCCTGAGTCTGGTAAGATTCTCCAACCTCATGAAGTCATTGCCCAGTTAACAACTTCTTGGTTACAAGAATTACAGTCCGCTCAAGAGCATCTTCCTTTGTCCTGTAAACCTCCCAATGGTTTACTCTTTGTTCCTGAACGCCTTCGTTCCAAGATTTTATTTTGGGCTCATGATAGTCCCCTTTCTGGACATCCTGGCATCAGTATTACCACTCGAAACCTCAAACAACATGTCTGGTGGCCTACACTCTCTCAAGATGTGAAGGATTACGTCTCAGTATGCACACAATGTGCCATGAACAAAACTCCACGCCAACTTCCTTCAGGATTACTCCAACCATTGCCTATACCTCACCAGCCTTGGACTCATGTATCCATGGACTTTATTACCGATCTTCCCTTGTCCACTGGGAACAATACTATCTGGGTGGTGGTCGACAGGTTCACTAAGACGGCTCATTTTGTACCCTTGCCAGGATTACCATCTGCCAAAAGACTCTCTGAACTTTTTATTCTACATATTGTAAGAATCCATGGATTTCCTCTAGATATTGTTTCAGATAGAGGGGTACAATTCGTTTCTCGATTTTGGAGGTCACTTTGTAAACATTTTGGTACTACTATATCTCTCTCTACTTCTCACCACCCACAATCGAATGGTCAGACTGAAAGAGTAAACCAGTGTCTTGAAACATATCTTAGACATTATGTGGATCATTATCATTCAAACTGGACTTCTTACCTTCCTTTGGCTGAATTGGCCCATAATGCCCGGTACAATTCCTCCCTTCAGACTTCTCCTTTTCATGCAGCTTACGGATATCAGCCTAGGACATTCCCTTTGCATACTTCCTCCACAGTGAATCCTGCTTCTGATCTTACAGCCCGAAGATTAACTCGACATTGGCAGAAGATACATCGTATTCTTTCTGTAACTTCTAGACGTTACAAGTTCTTTTCGGATCTTCGACGGAAAAAGGCTCCCAAATATCGCCCTGGTGATAAAGTTTGGATTTCCTCTCGATTTCTTCGCCTGAAACAACCTTCTAACAAATTGGGACCACGATATGTGGGTCCTTTCCGAATACTGGGTCAGGTATGTTCCACTGCTTATCGGGTAGCTTTACCCAAGTCTCTCAAAGTCCATCCAGTATTTCATGTTTCTCTTTTAAAACCTGTGATGTTTAACAGGTATTCTAAGCCTTTTTCTAAACCTCCACCGTTATTGGTGCATGGACATCCTGAGTTTGAGATCAGCCATATTCTAGATTCCAAATTGCGGGGCAAGAAATTGTATTATCTCATTCATTGGAAGGGTTATCCAGTCACGGAACGTTCTTGGGAACCTGCTCATCAAGTAAATGCTCCTATATTGGTCAAGTCCTTCCACAAGACTCATCCTGATAGACCTGGTCCTGTCCCCCGGAGGGGTCCTTGAGGAGGGGGTGCTGTCATGAGCGCTTCCGTTCATCGCCGTGTCGCCGCGGCTCCCGGAACTCCTCTGTGTCTCTGACGTCATGTTGCTTAGCAACATGACGCTTTCTCTCACACCCCTCTGATGACGGTTACGCTCTGCCCTTTAAATCTCGGCGGGAGATCTGAATCTGGGCCCGTTTGTTGTTTCCCTGGATTGTGAGTACCATATCAGTTTTGTTCTTCTGTGTACCGACTTCTGCCTGCCTGACCAAGCCTCTTGCCTAATCCCTACTTGCTGATATTTGGACATTGACTTCTGCCTGCCTGACCTTGCCTGTAGCTATTACCCTTTTGCTGATACTTTGATGCCGACTTCTGCTTGCCTGACCCTGTCTTTTGCCAATACCTTTTGCTGATATTTGGATGCCGACTTCTGCCTGCCTGACCTTGCTTTGGCCTTTACCTTTAAACCTATTCTTTGTTATACACCTGCTTAAAAGGGACATTTACTTTTACAAGCTGCAAAAGAGAATTTTGCCTTTCTGTTTGTTATACACCTGCTTAAAAGGGACATTTACTTTTACAAGCTGCAAAAGAGAACTTTGCCTTTCTGTTTGTTATAAACCTGCTTAAAGGGACATTATACTTTTACAAGCTGCAAAAGAGAACTTTTCCTTTGTTTTACAAGCCTGCTAAAGAGGACCTTTTTCAGAAGCTTCAAGTAAGAGCATTTCCTTTTTGTTCTTTGAACTACTTAAAGGGACGTTTTATCCTTTGTGGCTTTCCTGCATTCTGGAACAATATTCATTTTTGTTATCTTCTAATTTGCTTCCTGAGTGGGTCACGTCCTGGATATTTCTCAGTGTGCTAGCGTGTGCTTTCAATTCACGCTAGCAGTTGGGTTACATCCCGGATTGATTCCTGAGCGGCTGACAACTATATATAGATACAGGTATTCACACTCTTCAGTGCTACGTCTAGCGCTAGGATTACAGCACTATATATAGATACAGGTACTCACACTCTTCAGTGCTACGTCTAGCTCTAGGATTACAGCACTATATATAGATACAGGTACTTACACTCTTCAGTGCTACGTCTAGCTCTAGGATTCTTGCACTATATATAGATACAGGTACTCACACTCTTCAGTGCTACGTCTAGCTCTAGGATTACAGCACTATATATAGATACAGGTACTTACACTCTTTAGAGCTACGTCTAGCTCTAGGATTACAGCACTATATATAGATACAGGTACTCACACTCTTCAGTGCTACGTCTAGCTCTAGGATTACAGCACTATATATAGATACAGGTACTCACACTCTTCAGTACTACGTCTAGCTCTAGGATTACAGCACTATATATAGATACAGGTACTCACACTCTTCAGTACTACGTCTAGCTCTAGGATTACAGGACTATATATAGATACAGGTACTCACACTCTTCAGTACTACGTCTAGCTCTAGGATTACAGGACTATATATAGATACAGGTACTCACACTCTTCAGGGCTACGTCTAGCTCTAGGATTACAGCACTATATATAGATACAGATACTCACACTCTTCAGTGCAACATCTAGCTCTCGGATTACAGCACTATATATAGATACAGGTACTCACACTCTTCAGTGCTACGTCTAGCTCTAGGATTACAGCACTATATATAGATACAGGTACTCACACTCTTCAGTGCTACGTCTAGCTCTAGGATTACAGCACTATATATAGATACAGGTACACACACTCTTCAGTACTACATTTAGCTCTAGGATTACAGCACTATATATAGATACAGGTACTCACACTCTTCAGTGCAACGTCTAGCTCTAGGATTACAGCACTATATATAGATACAGGTACACAAACTTTTCAGTGCTACATCTAGCTCTAGGATTGGGGCACTATATATAGACACAGGTACTCAAACTCTTAAGGCTACGTCTTGCTCTAGGATTACAGCACTATATATAGATACAGGTACTTACACTCTTCAGTGCTACGTCTAGCTCTAGGATTCTGGCACTATATATAGATACAGGTACTCACACTCTTCAGTTCTACGTCTAGCTCTAGGATTACAGCACTATATATAGATACAGGTACTCACACTCTTCAGTTCTACGTCTAGCTCTAGGATTACAGCACTATATATAGATACAGGTACTCACACTCTTCAGTACTACGTCTAGCTCTAGGATTACAGCACTATATATAGATACAGGTACTCACACTCTTCAGTGCTACGTCCAGCTCTAGGATTAGAGAACTATATATAGATACAGGTACTCACACTCTTCAGTACTACGTCTAGCTCTAGGATTACAGCACTATATATAGATACAGGTACTCACACTCTTCAGTGCTACATCTAGCTCTGGATAACAGCACTATATATAGATACAGGTACTCACACTCTTCAGTGCTACGTCCAGCTCTAGGATTACAGCACTATATATAGATACAGGTACTCATACTCTTCAGTACTACGTCTAGCTCTAGGATTACAGCACTATATATAGATACAGGTACTCACACTCTTCAGTGCTACGTCCAGCTCTAGGATTAGAGCACTATATATAGATACAGGTACTCACACTCTTCAGTACTACGTCTAGCTCTAGGATTACAGCACTATATATAGATACAGGTACTTACACTCTTCAGTGCTACGTCTAGCTCTAGGATTACAGCACTATATATAGATACAGGTACTCACACTCTTCAGTTCTACGTCTAGCTCTAGGATTACAGCACTATATATAGATACAGGTACTTACACTCTTCAGGGCTACGTCTTGCTCTAGGATTACAGCACTATATATAGAAACAGGTACTCACACTCTTCAGGGCTACGTCTAGCTCTAGGATTACAGCACTATATATAGATACAGGCACTTACACTCTTCAGGGCTACGTCTTGCTCTAGGATTACAGCACTATATATAGATACAGGTACTCATACTCTTCAGTGCTACGTCTAGCTCTAGGATTACAGCACTATATATAGATACAGGTACTCACACTCTTCAGGGCTACGTCTAGCTCTAGGATTACAGCACTATATATAGATACAGATACTCACACTCTTCAGTGCAACATCTAGCTCTCGGATTACAGCACTATATATAGATACAGGTACTCACACTCTTCAGTGCTACGTCTAGCTCTAGGATTACAGCACTATATATAGATACAGGTACTCACACTCTTCAGTGCTACGTCTAGCTCTAGGATTACAGCACTATATATAGATACAGGTACACACACTCTTCAGTACTACATTTAGCTCTAGGATTACAGCACTATATATAGATACAGGTACTCACACTCTTCAGTGCAACGTCTAGCTCTAGGATTACAGCACTATATATAGATACAGGTACACACACTTTTCAGTGCTACATCTAGCTCTAGGATTGGGGCACTATATATAGATACAGGTACTCAAACTCTTAAGGCTACGTCTTGCTCTAGGATTACAGCACTATATATAGATACAGGTACTTACACTCTTCAGTGCTACGTCTAGCTCTAGGATTCTGGCACTATATATAGATACAGGTACTCACACTCTTCAGTTCTACGTCTAGCTCTAGGATTACAGCACTATATATAGATACAGGTACTCACACTCTTCAGTTCTACGTCTAGCTCTAGGATTACAGCACTATATATAGATACAGGTACTCACACTCTTCAGTACTACGTCTAGCTCTAGGATTACAGCACTATATATAGATACAGGTACTCACACTCTTCAGTGCTACGTCCAGCTCTAGGATTAGAGCACTATATATAGATACAGGTACTCACACTCTTCAGTACTACGTCTAGCTCTAGGATTACAGCACTATATATAGATACAGGTACTTACACTCTTCAGTGCTACGTCTAGCTCTGGATAACAGCACTATATATAGATACAGGTACTCACACTCTTCAGTGCTACGTCCAGCTCTAGGATTACAGCACTATATATAGATATAGGTACTCACACTCTTCAGTACTACGTCTAGCTCTAGGATTACAGCACTATATATAGATACAGGTACTCACACTCTTCAGTGCTACGTCCAGCTCTAGGATTAGAGCACTATATATAGATACAGGTACTCACACTCTTCAGTACTACGTCTAGCTCTAGGATTACAGCACTATATATAGATACAGGTACTTACACTCTTCAGTGCTACGTCTAGCTCTAGGATTACAGCACTATATATAGATACAGGTACTTACACTCTTCAGTGCTACGTCTAGCTCTAGGATTCTGGCACTATATATAGATACAGGTACTTACACTCTTCAGTGCTACGTCTAGCTCTAGGATTACAGCACTATATATAGATACAGGTACAGGATGGAGTCAATAAATAATAAATAATTGAAATGGGTATATATTTGTTTTTTGTTAAGTTGCCTAATAATTATGCACAGTAATAGTCACCTGCACACACAGATATCCCCCTAAAATAGCTATAACTAAAAACAAACTAAAAACTACTTCCAAAACTATTCAGCTTTGATATTAATGAGTTTTTTGGGTTCATTGAGAACATGGTTGTTTTTCAATAATAAAATTAATCCTCAAAAATACAACTTGCCTAATAATTCTGCACTCCCTGTATAGATACAGGTACTCACACACTTCAGTGCTACGTCTAGCTCTAGGATTACAGCACAATATATAGATACAGGTACTCACACTCTTCAGTGCTACGTCTAGCTCTAGGATTACAGCACTATATATAGATACAGGTACACACACTATTCAGTGCTACATCTAGCTCTACGATTGTGGAACTATATATAGATACAGGTACTCACACTCTTTAGTGCTACGTCTAGCTCTAGGATTACAGCACTATATATAGATACAAGTACTCACACTCTTCAGTGCTACGTCTAGCTCTAGGATTAGAGCACTATATATAGATACAGGTACTCACACTCTTCAGTACTACGTCTAGCTCTAGGATTACAGCACTATATATAGATACAGGTACTTACACTCTTCAGTGCTACGTCTAGCTCTAGGATTACAGCACTATATATAGATACAGGTACTTACACTCTTCAGTGCTACGTCTAGCTCTAGGATTCTGGCACTATATATAGATACAGGTACTTACACTCTTCAGTGCTACGTCTAGCTCTAGGATTACAGCACTATATATAGATACAGGTACAGGATGGAGTCAATAAATAATAAATAATTGAAATGGGTATATATTTGTTTTTTGTTAAGTTGCCTAATAATTATGCACAGTAATAGTCACCTGCACACACAGATATCCCCCTAAAATAGCTATAACTAAAAACAAACTAAAAACTACTTCCAAAACTATTCAGCTTTGATATTAATGAGTTTTTTGGGTTCATTGAGAACATGGTTGTTTTTCAATAATAAAATTAATCCTCAAAAATACAACTTGCCTAATAATTCTGCACTCCCTGTATAGATACAGGTACTCACACACTTCAGTGCTACGTCTAGCTCTAGGATTACAGCACAATATATAGATACAGGTACTCACACTCTTCAGTGCTACGTCTAGCTCTAGGATTACAGCACTATATATAGATACAGGTACACACACTATTCAGTGCTACATCTAGCTCTACGATTGTGGAACTATATATAGATACAGGTACTCACACTCTTTAGTGCTACGTCTAGCTCTAGGATTACAGCACTATATATAGATACAAGTACTCACACTCTTCAGTGCTACGTCTAGCTCTAGGATTAGAGCACTATATATAGATACAGGTACTCACACTCTTCAGTACTACGTCTAGCTCTAGGATTACAGCACTATATATAGATACAGGTACTCACACTCTTCAGTGCTACGTCTAGCTCTAGGATTACAGCACTATATATATAGATACAGGTACTTACACTCTTCAGTGCTACGTCTAGCTCTAGGATTCTGGCACTATATATAGATACAGGTACTTACACTCTTCAGTGCTACGTCTAGCTCTAGGATTACAGCACTATATATAGATACAGGTACACACACTATTCAGTGCTACATCTAGCTCTACGATTTTGGAACTATATATAGATACAGGTAC